>NC_089588.1:36977966-37177966 GCF_019320115.1 Miscanthus floridulus | reverse complement strand
AAAGAGGTCTTGAATGAATACCCCAGGTGGAATCACGGCGTGAGAAGAGCCTATCTTATATAGGTGGTCGGCAATCTAATTTTGATCTCGTATCACGTGGTGGTACTCGAAACCGTAGAACTTCCCTTTGAGTTTCCTAATTTCAGTGCAATATGTGTCCTTCTCACTAGAGTAGGACCAGTCTTTGTTGAGCTAGTTGATGACCAGCGCGGAGTCTCCATATACCATGAGGCATTTGATGCAGAGCTCAACGGCTATACGGAGTCTGTGGAGACACACTTCGTATTTGGTGGTGTTGTTGGAGGCTAGAAAATGTATTCGGAGAACATATCAGAGCTTGTCTTTGGTCGGCGTAATGAATAAAATGCCAGCACCAGCACCAGCACCATTGATGTTAAGGGTGCAATCGAAGTACATCACCCAGTGCTCGGGGCAAGCAGTGGGGATGGGCTCTTGGATCTCGGTCCACTCAGCAATAAAGTCAGTGAGCGCATATGACTTTATGGTAGGCCTGCTTCTGAATTCGATGGAGTAAGTGCCGAGCTCAATAGCCCACTAATGATATGGCCGTTGACCTCTTTGTTGTGGAGGATATCCCCCAGAGGGAACTCGGTGACCACGACGATCTTGTAATACTTGAAGTAATGGTGGAGCTTGCGTGACATGATCAGAATAGCATATAGCAGTTTTTGAACTTGAGGATAACGAGTTTTAGGCTCATTAAAGACCTCGCTGATGAAGTAGATCGAACATTGTACCTTATAGGCATGTCCGGCTTCCTTGCACTCGACGATGATAGCTGTGCTAATGACGCGAGAAGTAGCGGCGATGTAGATCAGTATGGTTTCATCTGGTCGAGGCGGGGTCATGATTGGAGGCTTCGTTAGAAACAACTTGAGCTACTCAAAAGCTATATCTGCCTCCTCTGACTAGGAGAAGCACTTAGAGGCCTTGAGGAGTTTGAAGAATGGTAGTCCCTTTTCACTGAGGCACGATATAAAGCGGTTGAGAGCAGCCATGCAGCCTATAAGCTTCTGTATATCCTTTATGTAGGTTGGCCATTTCATATTGGTGATGGAGGAGACCATGTCAGGGTTGGGCTCGATGCCACGGGCGCTGACGATGTAGCCTAGGAGTATGCTGGATGGAACTCCAAAGATGCACTTTGAAGGGTTCAACTTCCATCTATATTGTTTTAGGTTGGCGAATGTTTCTTTGAGGTCGGTGATGAGGTTGTCAGCGGTCTTGGACTTGACAACCACATCGTCGATGTATGCTTCAATGTTGTAGCCTATCTATTGATCGAGGCACATCTGGATGGCCCTTTGGTAGGTCACCTCGGTGTTCTTGAGTCCAAAGGACGTGGTGGTATAGCAATACACACCAAAAGGTGTGATGAACAATGTTTTGATCTAGTCGTCCTCTTTCAGGGATATCTAGTGATAGCTGGAGTAACAGTTGAGGAAGGAAAGCAGTTCATAGCCAACGGTGGAGTCTACAACCTTGTCTATCCAAGGGAGACCGAAGGGGTCTTTAGGGCAGTGTTTGTTGAGATCAGTGTAGTCAACGCACATTCTCCATTCTTTATTCTTTTTTTAAACGAGAATAGGGTTTGCTAACCACTCAGGATGATACACTTTGTTAATAAATCAGGCAGCTAGGGCCATTTTATTTCTACCCTAATAGCCTCCTTCTTATCTAGCGTGAATCATCAGAGTTTCTGCTTGATCGGTTTGGCGGTCGGTGAGACATTCAAGGAGTGCTCGATCTTCTCTCATGGTACCCCGGCATGTCTGTAGGTTTCCAAGCAAACATGTCGGCGTTGGCATGTAGAAAGGAGATGATCGTGCTTTCCTATTTGGGGTCGAGGTGAGCCCCAATCTTGACAGTCTTGGAGGGGTCATCGAGGCCAAGGCCGACCTCCTTGGTTTCCTTGGACTTGGTGGAGGCGCGTGGAGGCTATAGCGCTGGGATCTCTAGGTCATCGGCAGGCACCATCATGGCGTCGGTGACCACACTAGCCATCTAGATGGAGAGGTTGGTGGCTTCGGTGAGGGCGAGACTCTCTGTCTCATAGGTGTAGGCAATGGAGAAGTTGGCCCGTAGGGCCAGGACTCCTGCAAGCGAAGGCATCTTCAGCACCAGATAGGTGTAGTGCGATACGGCCATGAACTTGGCTAGAACTAGCCGACCAAGTATGGCGTGGTAGGCAGTGTTGAAGTCGGCGATGTAGAAGTTGATGTGCTCAACATGGTAGTCTCTAGCCATGCCGAACTATACTAGGAGGGTGATTTCTCCAAGTGGTTTGGATGTCCTGCCAGGTACCACACCCTAGAAGGAGGAGTTAGAGGGTGCGAGGTCTCCTATCCCAAGGCCTAGCTCCTTTAGGGCTCCAACGAAGAGGAGGTTTAGGGCGCTTCCGCCGTCGTCTAGTACTTTCCTGAAAAGCACTTTCCTAATGGTTGCATCAAGAATGAGGGGGAAACGCCTTGTGTAAGGGATGTCCACCCACTGGTCGGCCCTGCTGAAGGTGATGGGGAGCTCAGACTAGGGGCAATAGCTGGGGTTGGTGATGGTGTCTTTTGCATTGACGGCAAGCACCCGAAGGGTGGTGAGCTTCTGATCTCTTCTGCTCTCGGCGGCGGTGAGGCCCCCGAAGATGGTGGCGACCACTTTATCATGATCCTAGAAGGCATTATTGTTGCCCCCAAGTGGTCGGTGGCCTCTAACTCCGTTGTTGTTGTTGTCATCTGGCTTTTTAGCCTAGAATTCCTTAGCCAAACTAAGGCAGTCCTTCATCTTATGCTTGCTGTTTTTGTGGAGAGGGCATGAGCCTTCGAGAATCTTCTTGTACTGCTCATTGTAGTTGCACTTGGTGCGAGGTTCATCAATGGTGGCAATGATGTGGTCTAGTCGATGATGGTGATATTGACCAGATTTGGACCCTTCTGGCTGGTCACGGCCACTGTCACGATGGTGACTGTGGTTGTCGTAGCAGCGATCGTTGTGGCGTCGGTCGTTGGGTCGCTCATCACTACGGTGAGTTGGGCGATGAGTGCCCACATCCTTGTTAAAACATACTTTGCCTCTTCGGCGTCGGCATACTGATCGGTGATCATAATCATCTCACCAATCCCTTTAGGTGGCTTGCGATTGAACTTGGAGCGGAGGTCGCGGTGATGGAGTCCTCGGACAAAGGCGGTGATGACCTCATCTCAGAAAAGTGACTAATGTAGCTATAGAGGAGCTTGGACGGCTTCTGGTAGATGCGGTTTAGATCATGCTTGGTGCCCGGCCGAGTACACGTAGCCATGTAGTTGTCGGTGAAGACCTTCTTCAGCTCTTCCTAGGATCCAATGGAGTCCGGGGTGAGGCTTGTGAACTAGTTCATCATAGATGGTGTGAGCATGATGAGGAGATAGTTCGCCATGATGCTGGTATCTCCCCTGGTGGCATGCACAGCAGTGGCATAAGCCTATAGCCACTGTGTGGGGTTCATCCATCCCTTGTAGGGCTCGACCCCAGTGATTTTGAAACCACAGGGCCACTAGAGTGTCCGGAGTGCCCTCATGAATGCTCGAGGCCCTTTAGGATCATCGCCATCATGATATGTGGTGTTGCCAGTGTTGAGTGGCTACTGGGCTGAGTCTGGATTACTAAACTCTTGCTCGTATTCTTGACAGTGGCGTACTTCTTCTTCATGATGAGAGAAATGACGCTCGTCGATATAATGTCACGCATCTCAGAGATTGTTGATTTGTGCTCGGACGTCTTGGTTGACTTCCTGGTCATGTTGGCGAGGGTGGTTGATGTGGTTGACCCTAGCTCCCCCTAGAGAGGTTGTCCATCGTTGCAATGCTAGTTGGCAAAATGACTTCGGCTAGGGCGGTGATTAGATCTTGGTGTGGCAGATCGGCAAATCGAGCTCATCGAGTAGGAAGGTCTCTGATCCAGGTGTATCTTGTTGACCTGGTAGTGTGCTACTTTAAGCATGGCGGTGACCTTGGCGACCTCTGGTGTCTGTGGGAGCCGAGCGAGCTCATTGGCGGCCATGGCCAAGTTGGCGCTTGGGGTCTTGTAGATGTCGTGGCCGTCAACATAGACAAATTCATCATCAAGGTTGCATTGGAGTGGGCGTGGCCTTCCTTGTGAGTTGAGCTGATCGTTGCGAGCCACCTTGGCTAGCACAAGGGTAGCCTCATTTGCTTGGTGCTGCGCACGGTTGATGTTCCTATTGACATGAGCGGCACAATCCTCCTTAGTTTTCCCATCCTGTGGGGGCCTATCAACGCTGACATTGAAAATTCTACCTCCACAGAAGGGTGGGAAAGGAGGCTGTACGGTGGTAGTTTTGACGATGGTCTCCATAGAGCCCTAGGACTCAGAGTCTAGATTTTCCTCTAGGATGGTTTGGAGGGATACTTCAGGGCAACAGCCAAGGTGTAGCATGTTGATAGTCGGCGAGAGCTGGTCGGCAAGAGGATGGATATCTCCCACCTGGTCAGCAAAGTTGCCCCTTAGGGCATCTTGATAGGTGGCGGCGATGCTGGTGAGCCCAAAGGGTAGGGTTGTAACACCTAGAGTTTCTTGATCCACCTCCGATAGATCTAAATTGGAGGGTGGTCGGCGCTGGACCAGAGTGGTCAGAGCTGATTCTACGATGGAGAGGCAATCGGCGAGCTTTAGGCCAACCAGATCGATGGATGCGATCAGATCATCATTGTTGATTTGCCTCCTTGGGTAGCGGGGGAGCGGGTGGTGAATTGTCGGCGAAGACGACCTAGGAGACAGTTCTAAGATCGGATCTGCAGTCGTAGGTGTTGGGGTGATCGGCGCAGTATCGATCTACACCGACTCGATGAGCTCTTCGATGCTGTCAATGTTGATGATCTAGGAAATCGATCTGACCGTGAAGATCTGGCCGGGCTATGGGAGGGACGAAGAGCCTGCAAAATGTACCATCTTGTTTGACATGGAAACAGCACTCACACACCCCTACCTAGCACACCAACTATCGATAGAATATCATCGGGAGTCCTCTGAGGGGTATCCCACGAAGGTAGATTGATCAACAGAGATGCGTGTAATCGAGAAAAAGAAGGCAACAGAGATACAAGAGTTAGATAGGTTCAGGCCATTTGTATGACATAATACCCTACTCCTATGGTCTATTGGATTGTATTGGCTATCATATGATATTACTTATGTTTGGAGGGGGTCCCTGCCTACCTTATATCGTCTGAGGGGTAGGGTTACAAGTCGGTTAGATCTAGGAGCTAACTGAAAAGTAATAATAGATTACAGGAATCATGGAATCATACGTATCCTAACAGATCTCGTAGTATCTTCAGGATATCTTCCCAGTGTCTTGTGGGATGTGTTGAGCAGCGCCGTGCCCCGTAAGGCTTCGTCTTATGGGCTGAGCCACCCTAGGGGCACAGGCCATGTGGCCTACCATAGGTATCGGGGGTCATACCCCCCATAGAAGCAGATGAGCATAATGTTCGTGGATGGAGGTGCATCTATTAATCTTATGCCTTATACTATTTTTCTCAAGCTTGGCAAGGGACTAGGAGATTTGATTGAGACTGACATGATGCTTAAGGATTTTGGGGGTAATGCATCCAAGACCAGGGGGCAATAAACGTTGAATTGACAATCAAAAGTAAGACTTTGCTCACCACATTCTTCATCATTGATGGAAAGGGTTCATATAGTTTACTCCCTGGTCATGATTGGATTCATGCAAATATTTGTGTACCATCGACTATGCATCAATGCTTGATTCAGTGGCATGGAGATGATGTTGAGCTGGTTCATGCTGATGATTCTATGAGTATAGCAACAGCTGATCTAATGTATTAGGAACTAAAAGACTTCGAGTGTTTTTCTGGCAAGCTATGGGAAGGAGGCTTCATTAAGATCAATGATGAAAGCCAACAGCCAATCCAAGCAATTGGCTCTGAGAGTTTGTTTTAATGGATAATCCAATAGATGGTACAGATGGTGAACTAGGATATGGCTTTACGCCGACCGATGAATTAGAGGAAATAGATATTGGCTTTGGAGATAGGCCTAAGCCAATGTATGAAAGTGCTAAGTTAGATCCTGGGTATAAGCAAGAGTTGATAGATTTGTTAAAGGGATTTAAAGATTATTTTGCTTAGGAATATTATGAGATGCCTAGTCTAGATCAATCAATTGTTGAACATCGGTTACCAATTAGACCTAGATATCGGTTGTTTAAACAAGCTCTGAGGAGATTTGACCCAAATGTTCTTGATGATATCAAAAAGGAGACTGAAGGATTACTAGGAGTGAAATTTTTCTAACCGTGCCGATATGCAGAGTGGATATCGAGTGTTGTTCCTATGTATAAGAAAAATGGGAAGTTAAGAGTTTGTATCGATTTCAGAGAGCTATACAAGGCTACACCCATGGATGGTTATCCGATGCTGATAGCCAATATGTTGATAAATGCAGCAGCCAGACACAAGGTTATTAGTTTTTATGGGCGATGATGAAGAATATAATGGCAAAGGAAGACAGCTTTCAGGTGCCCTGGCGCAATTGGCTTATTTGAATGAGTTGTAATAATCTTTGGTCTAAAGAGTTCTGATGCAACCTATCAAGAAGCGATCAATGGAAAAAATCGGAAGGAATATTATCCTAGCATTTGGATTAATACTTGATAGCTGATTTGTTCAGTCATCGGCTCTAATAGCCCGTACCAGAAGGGTATCGCCTTTAGCTCAAAAATTACCCCAAAAGGGGGGAAAGCCGATACGATATGTATCGCCTATAGAGCAAAAAAAACAACATAGAAACTATTATGGTATACACAAGACATTGCAGAAAGTACACTAAGATACGAAAAAAAAACTTTATTCATTGATTAGTTTGCGCTAAGTACAAACTAGTCAAAGACATTGTTTATCACATCTTGAGCGGATGTAATGTCCATGATGGCCTCCGCTACATCAACAAAGTCCTCGATCAACTCCTCGTGCTCCTCGGGGCTGTCGCCCATCAGGAAACCAGTCTCCATGGTATGGAGCTCGTACCCGGTATGAAGCTATGCCGCAGCCACCGCCACTGATGCGCCACGAAGGATGCCATGGAGGGCGATCTATGGGACATGGGCCAGGACATCATGGAGGCGGGCATTGATGAAGGGGCCCTGAGCATTGACAGCCATTGTAGCCACATTCGTCACCAGCTAGAGTTTCTCCAACTGCATCATAAGGGCTGGCAATCACAGAAACAAAGAAGATATCAAGGCAAAGATAGTGGAAATTAGAAGAAGAGTTTTCTTGGAGTTCATCTTACCCGCCACCATGGCGTCAAACTAGCCAGCCATGCCCGAGCAGTGTTAGCCTCTTCCTCGGTGGTGAAGAGGGTGGCTTGCGAAGCCCCAAGGCGGATCTCAAGCTGACCGTTCTCCTGAGTTGCCTCGTAATAACGGTCCTGGGCTGCCCTCCACTTCTAGAGGAAACACTGGGCGTCATTGCCATTGTAAGAATCAAAGGAGTCCGATGATGAGTCCGGCATGGAGGTGGCATCGGATGCAACATTGGAGGGCTCGCCAACCCTAGGAGGAAGTGGACAAAGGCTGTCATTCAGGACAAACCTATAAACAGGTTAGAGAGATCCATTGCCATGAGTAGAGGATGTCGATCTCACCTCATATGATGGAGACGCTGGCTCACTGGTAGGTTCTCCTCCGGGACCTCTTCCGCCGTGCGCTTGCCCCAATTGTCCTCGCCAGCCATGGGGTTTGGTTAGATCTACTGAAAGAAGGAAGAAAACCGCTATAGGGTTTGTGAAGGCAGAGAAGCACAAAGAACAAAGGTAGTTGCAAGTATAGATGTGTTTGAGGCTAGAGCCCTCGGCTGGTATTTATAGCTACAAAGATGGGATGGTAGATATCTCAAGACGTGCGAAGAGTAACTGCAATTAATAGAAGGTGAAGCGCCGCCTCACTAATGCCGAAGAGAATGTGGCGTTGATAACTAAGGACTGAAGATTGAGGAGTTTTCTTAATGAAGGCCATGTTTTTAGACTTAATTGGATTGAGGTCAGAGGTCTGGAATTGGCTATTTTCAAATCGGCTCTTCAGCTGAGACAAGAAATACAATAGATCAGTGGGAAATATGGTTCTCATTAGTTTTACATGAGATATATGTATTTCAAGTAGTGACATCACAAATTCAAAGCATCCCAGATTGCCTTCAAAGCTTTCAGCCGAATAGCATCAACCTCTATAATCTGTTGCTTGTCACCTTCGGCTAAACCAAGAATGTTCTTAAGGTTGCTATGGATGGCTTTGCCTTCTTTGACCTTGGTCAGCATCTCTTGTTTCTTCTATTTGATGGCATTGGGGATCTGAACCAAGTTGGACTCATGGCAATTGATGACAGCCTTCACACTTTCTAGTTCTCTCTCAAGTTCAGCATGCCTAGCTCTCAACTTATTCAACTCTGGTTTGATTCTGGAAGAGGAATTCTTTAGATTGTCAATTAGTTGCGTTAGCTCCCTAGCTTCTTGTTTATTGGAATACTTCTTGGCCATCAAAGCTTCATAGTCAGATAGATTCCTCTGAGCTTTCCTCGCCTTCAGGGATTGATCTTTGATGATGGATAAAGGAGTCAGAGCTTCAATGAGATCCGGGGGGCAAATTATCCCTGATAGCTAAGAAGATTCTTCGCATTAAATCTGCATCTTGGACCAAATTGGCTATATCTTTCTCGAGTATTGGCAATATGTCCCTTAGTCAATTTTTGGTCTCTTCTGATAAAGTCTCTTGGAGAGAGGTGGCAGATGAACTGATCTCACCTTCATCTATGTACTCTTCAAAATTAGAGTAGCTCAAAGCTAGATAACAAAGTGCCTACATATGAGCAAAGGAAATCTTGTTCAAAGGATCAAATCAGTTGATGATGAGATAAATGGTGAAGTAGATACAGTACCTTTCTGGGGTAGCTTCTATCTAAGGAGAAGGAATAGCTGATGATGCACCAATGGTATCTGATTGAATCGGCTCTTAACTTTCAACATTGGTATCTGCAAAAATCAAGGGAGATTTTTCAAATCATGATTGTTGTAGGAGGATAAAATAGATGTATAATTTTTCTTATCATCAATTGTTTGCTAAACTAGGGAATTGACAGTCTGAGTATCAACGTCAATCAGGTCGCCTTCTGCTGATGGACTGTTCATATTCTGTTCTTGCGTGGATATTTCCTCAGGGAGTGAGGTGGAAGGGTTCTCATCTTTTACTGTCTTGGAAGCATCAGTTGTTTCAACCAAAATCGGCTCCTTTTGAGGATTGGCCGATGAAGGTTTGGTTGGTGCGGATTTAAACACCTGGGACAATAGTTTAGCAGCCAGAGCAGATTGGGACGCAATAGTTGATAACTATGAGAAAAGAATCAGAATTAGAAGTTGAATATCATTTTGAGAAGAGGATGAATTATTTTACCTGAGCAGTTGGTTGTCGCAGAACCGACCAATTTATAAGAATACAAGTACAATGGCAATCCGCAAGCGGTCGCACTGTCATACTTGAACCCATATAAACCCGGTAGTCCGTCGAGTACCACGACGGGTCTCGATAAACGATTTACAACAACCAAGATCGTACAGGATTCAACATACATGCCACATGTTACATAAAGTTCACAGGTACTTTTCATCATCAGAGTACGAATAAAAGTTATTACAAACCGAGTTTGGTAAATAAAGCGGAAGCAAATAAGTTTGAAGATAAAGTTTCCAACATAGTTTGATACAGTGCCAAACCAGATCACGGTCCCCAAAAGCAAAGATAGGAATTACTTAAAGAAGCCTGCCCAAGGCTTACTCCTCAATCCACAGCAGGATAGAAGCAACTCTTGCAATACCCATGATACACAGTGCCATCTGCAACAATGGGAAAATAAACCCTGAGTACAAGAAGGTACTCAGCTAGACTTATCCGTCATGAACCAGAAATAAAATGACTCCAAGGATCATGCAAGGCTGTATAAGTGGATGTAACTTGACAACATTTTGCGTAAAGGCAATTTACCCATTGTACAATTATGATTCCTTTATCAAGTTAATTATAACTATCCATTTCTATATTAGCAACTATCCTGTGCCAAACATGTGGTATATCATTTAGAAGCATACAATAGTAACCATAGCAGGTATTGTAATTCCATATTCATCTGAACCATCATGTTTCATAATATAGTTGCTACGATGTTGGGACTAGCCAAGTTTCTCACTATCCAGGAGAGACGGCGATTCGAATCGATTTCAACCAGCTGGGAATTTATTCCTAACACAAACCCAGATCTACCAGCCACGATAGTCTTAGGTCACCTTTGGTACAACTCAGGTACACATTTCGCGGGTCCATACCATGCCGCACAATCTAGAACACCAGATGCCAGGATGCTCAGGCCAAACCTGCCCTTGGGCTCAGTCTGATCGTTCCCCGAAAGGAGCGCACAACAGAACGGTTCCCGGCCTGAGTTGAATTACTCGGCTTCGCGGTCGGAACGAGTTATCTGGCCAGCTAAGTGAGAGGCATGCGTTCAATCTTGTCAAAAGCGTCAACAATGGTACGGTCCTTAATCGACATAGACAGGAATAAGTCCACACCCAAGACCTCCATGTCTTGTTGCTTCTCTATCGACTTCCTGTCCGGTCTCAATTTACTTTTACCTCATGGTTCTGTTCCACGATAGCAGATATAGCCAACCATGCTCTGGTATCCACCTACATCTCGCAGGTGACAGGACATCACCCAACTTCTACTGGTCTAAGCATGGCTAAGCATATATATTCGATCCTGGACCTATACCGGTTAAAGGTGTAATATCTGGATAAGGAATGTACATGCATCAAGTGGTTTCATTCAACTCTTATAACCTAATGCATCAATCATAAATACATAAGTAAACATTTGTAAATTACTGGGAGACTTATAATGTTCCGGGGCTTGCCTCGCAGAAAGGAAGTAGGGCGATGGTTAGGACACTCCGGAAGCTCTTCAGGGTTACTGGAGTTCTACAAATCCAAAAACAGTGATCCTAGACTTTCTGAAAAGCTTATCAAATTCTCTACAACTTTGTTATTAACCATTTTTACAGTACACATCAGTTTCAACATGCAACTCACACACTCTAGAATCAGTCTGGAAACTATTTAACATGCAATATAAAGTAATAATACTTCTACTTTAGGTAATCATTCAAAATTTGACAACATAGACTCTACCAACAGTTTAAGCATACTAATTACATTTAATATAATATAATGGTGGAGCCCAAACTATTTATTTAATTGCCTTTATTATTTTATTTAGATATCTAGGTTAAATAATAAACATATATCAGATGTACTTCATAAATTCCTAAAAATTTACAGTGCCTTACTAATGCTATCAAAGGACTACTATAAAAATTTCATGTCATTTTACTAAGTAGAACATTTTGTACAAAAATGATAAGGCAGCAAGGCTTGAAATAGCATAAATGGAAAATCCTATTGAAAAGTGTCAAGCAACAGATTTCTATTTTTCCTAACATCCATATGACACTAGGATTACCTCCAACAAATTTCATGAATTTTGGACTCATAAATAATTTATAAAAATTCATGCAAGGATTGACTATCCATAAAAGAAAAATCTATAACTATAAATCTACCCATGCACTGGTCCTCAAGTTTTTACCCAAGCTCATATATGCTAAGACTAGCTTACCACAAAAATTTCATAATTTTTGGAGCATAGGAACTCTAGATACAAAATAAACAAATTTGAATGCATTCAAAAGCACATTTCAAATCCCTATTTAAATCTCCCGAAATTTCTACTGTTGAAGCTAAGAACATATTTTTCCTAAATACTACACTTCCTAAGGAACACAACCATATTTATTTCATAAATTTTGGAGCTACCAAACTGAAGATATGAAAATCACAAGAGAAATCAAAAACTGGACTCAAATGAGTTAGCCTTCAAACACGGAGTCGCTGACTGGTGGGACCCGGTGGTCAGGGGACCCCACATGTCATTGACTCGGAGCAGAGCAGCGGCGCTGATGGGCACTGCACAGCTGCGGCTCATTGATGGCGAGCTTCGCCGGCGGTAACATCTTCACTACACAACCTACGTGACCTAGCGAAGCGATTGAGCCACTTGGCCAGACTTATCGTCGACTCTAGAGCTGACGGCGGCGACCATGGCGGAACGGCGGGGCTGGACCACGGTGGTATGCCAGTGTGGGCTACGGTGGTTCAAATTAACGCGTGGACAAGCATCTATGAACGCTGGGGGACCTAGCGTGCTAGCTAACGAAGCGGGAGGACTGTGGCGGCGTGGCCACGACGATGGGGCTCACGGCGAAACTCCGGCGAGCTTACACGCGCTGCGGTGGCTTACCGGGCTCTATCAGCGGGCACGGGAAGAAGCAATGGGGTGCTGGGGAGATGGTGGAGCTATGGCGGTGGTGCTGGAGTGGCTAGGCGCGAGCTGTGCATGGCTATGGCGACGGCGGAGCTGCGAGAGCTCGGCGGCTGCTGCTGCGAGGAAGAAAGGCCGAGGCAAAGCGAAAATGGAGCGCGACTGAGTGCAGGCGGGCGCTGGCGTGATGAAGGCACGCCCAGGCGCGTCGTGGCCTACGCGGTCAGGGCATTGGCGACGCGCGGCCGTCGTCGCGGACACGCGGCGTTCGCGCTCTGGCGCCGGTCGGCCACCGATCAGCTTGATTCAGTTCGCCAGTCACGATACGCCGAGCCTGACAACGAGTTTTGACACTCCTCTTACTGCTAATCCGTAGCTCCTAAGCGAAAATGATCTACATGATTTTTGTAGCCCAAAGTACCAGCTACAACTTTGGTTCAAGTACCTCGTTCTAATTTGCAACAGAGACGGAGTAATATCGTGCTCAACATCGGCTGTCAGTCGGTCAGTCAATCAACCACTTAGAAATTTTTGTTAAGTCATGAAATGCTAATTTTCCTGATTTTTGTGGGACCTATTCAAGCATGTTAGAAGCTAAATCAGTCCATGACCCAAAAATAAAAGTTGTTCCTTATATCAAACACTACAACTTTGCTTTAGTGAACTCCTCCATGCAAGGTCTCTAACGCCTAGTTCAACTTTAGTCAAACATGTCACTTTGAAATCATGATACATACTCAAACCATGGCTAAATGACCAAACTAGCCCTAGCACTAAATACCAAAGTTGTTCCTAATGATATCCTAAGCATGTTTGAGCAATTTGCAAGGCCATTCAAGCATTTCATGTAGTAGTCACTCATAGAGCTATTGAAAGTAATCACATGAAATATGCCTTAAAGACTTGACCATGAAAAATGACATTCATGATCCATGTTCCATTTGTGAACCTAAGCATTGCCAAATATTTTTGGTGACTCAAATCTACCAAGTACATGTTTACATTCATGATCAATTGCCTAAGTACAAAGAAACATGCAATAACAAGCAACGTTGCATATGTTTCAATTCAATGTCTCATTTGTAAATGCTTGTTTATGAATGCGTGATGATCATGCTCATGTTATGCAAGTCAAGTTATGCAAGGCTAACACCCGAGGTGTTACAGCCCCTCCCCCTTATAAAAATCTCATCCCGAGATTTGCAAGACCTACCATTCTTGGAAAAAGGCGGGATAAACTTCTCGCAGATAATCTTCTCTTTCCCACGTAGCATCTTGTTCACTATGATTGTTCCACACCACCTTATAAAACTTAATAATCTTACTCCTTGTTACTCTCTCCATCTCTTCTAATACTCTAATTGGCTTTTCTTCATAGGTCAAATCCGATTGAAGCTGCACGTTGGTGGGTGCAATAGCTTCTTCCGGTACTCGAAGACATTTCTTTAGCTGAGAAACATGGAACACATCAAAGATTGCACTCATCTCTGGTGGTAGTTGTAGCTTATACGCAACATTTCCTTTTCGTTCCAAAATTTTGTATGGCCCTACATATCTTGGTGAAAGCTTCTTTTTCATCCCAAATCTTCACACCTTTCATGGGTGATACTCTCAAGTATACATAGTCACCCATTTTAAAAGTTAGTGGTCTTCTTCTTTTGTCGGCATAACTCTTCTGTCTTGATTGAGCTGCCTTCATGTGTTGTTGGATGATACGTACTTGTTCTTCGGCTTCATTGACAAAATCAATACCAAAGTATCTCCTTTCACCGGGCTCAATCCAATTCAATGGAGTTCTGCACTTTCTGCCATACAAGGCTTCAAATGGAGCCATTTTGATACTCGCTTGATAACTATTGTTATAGGAGAATTCAGCTAAAGGTAACCATTTCTCCCATGAACCTTTTGAAGATATAACACAAGCTCTAAGTAAATCTTCTAGGATTTGGTTCACTCGCTCTGTCTATCCTGAAGTTTGCGGATGATAAGCTGAACTTCTGATTAGCTTGGTTCCCAAGGCCTGGTGTAAGTGCTCCCAGAAACGAGCTATGAACTGTGGTCCTCTATCTGAGATTATGGTCCTGGGTACTCCATGCAATCTCACGATCTAGGAAACATATATCTTAGCGTATTTCCCAACTATATACCGTGTGTTCACGGGTATAAAGTGTGCTGACTTGGTAAGACGATCAACAATGACCCAGATTGAATCATGACCTTGTGGCGTTGTTGGAAGGCCTATAATAAAGTCCATACTGATCTCCTCCCATTTCCATCCTGGAATAGGCAGTGGCTGAAGTAATCCAGCGGTTTTCATATGGACGGCTTTCACTCTACTGCAGTTATCACACCTAGCAACATAGGCTGCGATCTCTTTCTTCATCTTAGTCCACCAAAAACGGGTTCTTAAATCTTGATACATTTTACTACTACCCGGATGGATAGACAATTTGGACGAGTGAGCTTCTTCTAAAATTTGATTCCTTAGCTCACGGTCTTTTGGCACCACTAGTCGGTCCTCAAACCATAATACACCTCTTTCGTCCAATCTAAAATGTTTGGTTTCTTACTCTTGCATTTTTCTCTTAATGTGACTTATTCCTACATCTGTCTGTTGTAGCTCTATGATTTTGCCCTCAAGCGAACAACTGATTGTGATATTGTGTAGTACAGCAGGATGTAGCAAGTTGAATCCATCTTCCAATAGTGCTTCCACAGTGTTGCAATGGGACTTCCGACTAAGTGCATCAGCTACTACATTTGCTTTACCCGGATGGTAATGCACTTCCAAATTGTAATCCTTAATCAATTCCAACCATCTACGTTGTCTCATGTTTAGTTCTGGCTGGGTAAAGATATACTTGAGGCTTTTGTGGTCAGTATAGATATGACATACATTGCCCAACAAGTAATGTCTCCATATCTTTAATGCATGGACAACGGCTGCAAGTTCCAAATCATGTGTAGGGTAGTTGACTTCATGTTTTCTCAATTGCCGAGAGGCATATGCAATTACTCTCCCTTCTTGCATAAGCACATATCCCAAACCTATTCCTGATGCATCACAAAATACATCAAAAGGCTTTTCAATGTCTGGTTGTGCTAGCACAGGTGCGGTAGTCAACAAAGTTCTAAGGGTGTGAAAAGCTATTTCACATTCTGGTGTCCATTTGTATTTCTCATCTTTCTGAAGTAGTCTGGTCATAGGCTTAGCTATCTTTGAGAAATCTGGAATAAATCGATGATAGTATCCTGCTAACCTAAGAAAACTCCGAACTTCATGAACCAAAGTTGGGGCTTTCCAATCCATGACCTCTTGTACTTTGGATGGGTCTACTGAGATTCCATCTCTTGATAAAATGTGACCTAAGAAAGGTACTTTGCTCATCCAAAATTCACATTTGCTAAACTTGGCATATAGCTTATGCTCCCTCAGTCTGGATAGGACAATCCTCAGATGCTCTTCATGATCTGACTCATTTTCTGAATAAATCAATATGTCATCGATAAACACGACCACGAACTTATCAAGTTCGGGCATGAATACCGAGTTCATCAGGTACATGAAATAGGCTAGAGCATTTGTTAGTCCGAAAGACATAACCAAATACTCGTATAAGCCGTACCTAGTAGAGAAAGCAGTTTTAGGTATATCCTCCGGTCTGATCTTTATCTGATGGTAACCTGATCTCAAGTCAATTTTGGAGAATACCTTTGCCTTCGCTAGCTAATCGAACAAGATGTCGATGCGGGGCAACGGATACTTGTTCTTGATGGTCACAGCATTGAGTGGTCTGTAATCTACACACATCCTCAGTGACTTATCCTTCTTTTTCACAAACAATGCTGGACATCCCCATGGAGATGAGCTAGGTTGGATAAGACCTTTGTCCAATAGATCTTGCAATTGAACCTTAAGTTCTGCTAACTCATTGGGTGGCATTCTATAGGGCCTTCTGGATATGGGTGCGGTACCTGGCACTAATTCAATCTTAAATTCCACGTCTCTATCTGGTGGTAGACCTGGTAATTCCTCTGGAAATACATCCGGAAACTCACAAACCACGGGAATATCACATATGGTGGTGGCTTGGATAGCACAGGCTAAATGTTGGGGTTCGAATTCACGGGAGAGTGGAACTAGAAAAGCATTCCCTCCCGTGGGTTCTCTCAACATAATGGTACGGGTGCTAGTGTCAATAAGAACACCATGATCCTTCATCCAATTCATGCCTAAGATTACACTTATCGACAACCCCAGCAATATTATCAAATATGTTGTGTACTCCCTCCCTTGTATCAAGATGAGTACATTTTTTACTATCTTTTTGGTAGTAACAGTTCCCCTTGCTAAACTTATGTTAAAACCCCCTTTACTTACTTCTATAATTTCTTGATCATGTCTAGATGCAAATGCTTGACTCATAAATGAATGAGAAGCTCCCGAATCAAATAAAACAACAGCGGGATGCTTGTTGACAAGAAACATACCAGCCATGACAACTTCTCCGGCGGGCACTTCCTCCATAGCGGTATAATGCACTTGTCCCTGACGTGCCTTGGCATTCACCTGCCTCTGATTGTTCTGATTTGGGTTGCTATTCCTCTTGGGGCGGGGGCATTCCTTGGACCAATGACCTAGTTGGTTGTAGTTGAAACATGGTTGATTACTTCTGAATCCGATGGAGCTGTCCTGATTACCATTTCCTTTTGGTAAGGCAATAGTGAATGCCTTATGGAATGGTTTCTGTGGCCTATTATTCTGAGCTTTTGGTGGTGGAGGCCTAAACTTGGGTGCAGGTGGACGGAATTGTGTCCTAGCTGTGACAGGCGCTTTCGACTGGAAAGATCCGGATGCACCGGCCTCATATGCCCTCTTGCAACCTTTAGCAACTACATGCATGTTGTTGTGGTTTTCTTGGGTCAAGGCATCACTAATAAACTCATTGTATGTGGCACATCGAGAATTTGCCATAGTCTTCATTAATTTGGTACCCAAACCTCGCTTGAAACTCTCAATCTTTTTCTCTTCAGTATCCATGAAACTTGGAGCATATCTTGACAAGTTGTTGAATGCGTGCATATATTCTGTGAGTGACTTTGTTCCCTAAGTGAGCCTCATAAATTCTGCTGCTTTCATGCGCATCAGGCCCGGGGGAATATGGTGTCCCCTAAAAGCCAGCTTGAATTGATCCCAGGTCACTCTCGCATTAGCAGGCAGAGACGACAGGAAGTGCGTCCACCAGATTCCTGCTGGTCCTTGCAGCTGATGAGAAGCATATTCAGCTTTCAGGTGCTTTGTGACCCTTAGCAGACAAAATTTCTGCTCGATGGTATTCAGCCACTCATCGGTCTGTAGTAGTTCCTCAGCCACCTTGAAGATCGGAGGCTTCGTGTCCAGAAACTCCTTGAATGAACTGTGCTGATTTGGTTCAGCCCCTGGTTGCTGTGGGTGGCCACGAGCAGTGTTTTGCACGATAAGGCGCAAAGCTTCTTCCATTGTCCTCTAGCTACCCAGGAACTGGGTAAAGAATTCCTGAGCAGACGGCGGCGGTGGGGGTGGCAAGTCATCCTGGTTGCCATCCTGGCTGCTACTAGCTCCTGCACGGGTGCGCGTCATCTGCGAAGTTGCAACAATAAGCGATTATTGTTTGATGCCAAGAGATTGCAGATGAATTAGGTACTCATGCCAAACTAAAATTACTGGAGAAAGTTCTCAAAAGCACAATAAAACAGAGGCATAACAATTCATTCTCGCAACATGACATCACCAATTTGACCACTTATTGTGCTCATGACGCATGCAAATTTAAATCGTGATTACCGACAAAGGACTAGAATTGCACTGATGTTCATCCAAACGTGCAATTAATCAACATTACATGATAGTCTAGTTACTAATGCCAACTTCAAACTACAGGTCCATTACATGAATAAAGGTGATACATTAGTCCTTCCACTAAGTGCTAAGCGATCTAATCCTCCTCATGATCACTATTGAGGTCAGATGCAGAATCATTTCCTTCCTCAGGTTCTACTTCTTCTTTAGGCTCCACTTCTTCTTCTCCTTCCTCGTACCCTTCTAGATCCATTTCTGTGGCTCCAGGTGGGACATAAGGGTGGAGCTGATTGTTCAGTAGATGAACCTCTTCATGCAGATTATCGTTGTATTCTTCCGCATTAGCCAGCTGCTGTCCCAGCTCAAACTGTCGAGCTCTTAGGACATCTTCCCTGGACCAGGCTGCATTCCGCTGGTGAGTTAACCGAGTCATTTCTTCAGTGAGCCTTTCAATCTCGGCGTTGTGCTCCCTCTGAAGCTGACGTCGGTCCTTGCGGGCATTACCAAGAGCACCAGACACACGTCTGAGGCTACCTTCTACTCCATCTAACACTCTCATCACTGCGAACATGGCGCTCATGGCAGGGTTATCACTGTTCTGCCCTTCTGCTGCACCAATCTCCAAAGACCTTCCTCTTGCCTACTACCATGAGTCAGTGGAGGGGTTACCTCTTGGAAAGACTCCAACCAAAGCGGCTGCCAGCTCTTGAGGAAAACGATCCATGATATCCCTCAGGATCCCAAAGGCTGCCCTACCAGCTGCTTCTTCTGCAGTCCTGCCAGTTGACTCATAACACCAGCCTGTCCACTCAGAATCGTCACCTCAGGGACGAACAACGGCCTCCACAGTAACTAAGAGACCTTCTCCCAACCGCTCATTCGCCCAAAAGTAGCGGGGTTCCATTCCATCAGGATAACCTACATAGCTGAGCACTCTCCACAAGAGTGTAGGCATCCCAAACTCTCCAAGGAACGTGTGACGTTGACGGGTACGTGGAGCAAGCTGATGGCTAGGAGCTCTGCCTCCGGTGGACTTGCGAGCAGTCTGCTTGGTGCGTGCCATCTGCACCATTAATATGTACCCTTTGGTGAGACAATGCCTTAATGGATAAGAGTTACATAACCGAGTAAGAATTTTATAAGGGGAGGAACAATATAGTTATGTGAATGGTAATTTAACATGATGCATGCTCGTTCCGTACGCCCTCACAAACTTAGAAAAAATTTGTTTCTAACGGTAGACACGGTGGCATACATACGTTCTCTCATAAATGGCGTAACTAGTCGAGCTACACGTTTCGTTGTTAGTGTACCTACATAAAATTTCATTTCAGCCCTAAACCCATAATGAAATATGCAGAATGTAATTGTAAATACTTTCATATATGTATACCCACACATATACTTCCGTATCAATCTACCCGACAAGAATTTAAACCCATAATTAAATACGTACCATATACACATGCAAGCATGCATACATAGCCGTACCAAAGCTAACTCTTCCCGACCGCACGCTCACATCTTGCGGTCATATACTCATCTTACCTTGGCGTAGAGGCATTTGATCCATACATTACCACTGAATGGCATCCATACTATAGCACGCCGTATGGACGACGAAGTAAAAACCCCCATGTTAGTACTTAAATAGCCACCTAATAGTCCTTAATTTGGGCATAAGGAAAGTGATCATTGGCACACTTTAGATTTCAAATACCTATTAAATAACTATTAGTTGCCAGAGAAGGGTTTTTGGAAAACAAAAACTTTTGTTTTAAATACACTTGTGACAATTAACGTTGAATCTTGCTCTGATGCCAGCTGTCGCAAAACCGACCAATTTATAAGAATACAAGTACAATGGCAATCTACAAGCGGTCGCACTATCATACTTGAACCCATATAAACCCGGTAGTCCGTCGAGTACCACGATGGGTCTCGATAAATGATTTACAACAACCAAGATCGTACAGGATTCAACATACATGCCATATGTTACATAAAGTTCACAGATACTTTTCATCATCAGAGTACGAATAAAAGTTATTACAAACCGAGTTTGGTAAATAAAGCGGAAGCAAATAAGTTTGAAGATAAAGTTTCCAACATAGTTTGATACAGTGCCAAACCAGATCACGGTCCACAAAAGCAAAGATAGGAATTACTTAAAGAAGCCTACCCAAGGCTTACTCCTCATCCACAACAGGATAGAAGCAACTCTTGCAATACCCATGATACACAGTGCCATCTGCAACAATGGGAAAATAAACCCTGAGTACAAGAAGGTACTCAGCTAGACTTACCCGTCATGAACCAGAAATAAAATGACTCTAAGGATCATGCAAGGCTGTATAAGTGGACGTAACTTGACAACATTTTGCGTAAAGGCAATTTACCCGTTGTACAATTATGATTCCTTTATCAAGTTAATTATAACTATCCATTTCTATATTAGCAACTATCCTATGCCAAACATGTGGTATATCATTTAGAAGCATACAATAGTAACCATAGCAGGTATTGTAATTCCATATTCATCTGAACCATCATGTTTCATAATATAGTTGCTACGATGTTGGGACGAGCCAAGTTTCTCACTATCCGGGAGAGACGGCGATTCGAATCGATTTCAACCAGCTGGGAATTTATTCCTAACACAAACCCAGATCTACCAGCCACGATAGTCTTAGGTCACCTTTGGTACAACTCAAGTACACATTTCGCGGGTCCATACCGCGCCGCACAATCTGGAACACCAGATGCCAGGATGCTTAGGCCAAACCTGCCCTTGGGCTTAGTCTGATCGTTCCCCAGAAGGAGCGCACAACAGAACGGTTCCCGGCCTGAGTTGAATTACTTGGCTTTGCGGTCAGAACGAGTTATCCGGCCAGCTAAGTGAGAGGCATGCGTTCAATCTTGTCAGAAGTGCCAACAACGGTACGGTCCCTAATCGACATAGACGGGGATAAGTCCACACCCAAGACCTCCATGTCTTGTTGCTTCTCTATCAACTTCCCGTCTGGTCTCAATTTACTTTTACCTCATGGTTCTGTTCCACGATAGCAGATATAGCCAACCGTGCTCTCGTATCCACCTACATCTCGCAGGTGATAGGACATCACCCGACTTCTACCGGTCTAAGCATGGCTAAGCATATATATTCGATCCTGGACCTATATCGGTTAAAGGTGTAATATCTGGACAAGGAATGTACATGCATCAAGTGGTTTCATTCAACTCTTATAACCTAATGCATCAATCATAAATACGTAAGTAAACATTTGTAAATTACTGGGAGACTTATAATGCTCCGGGGCTTGCCTTGCAGAAAGGAAGTAGGGCGATGGTCAGGACACTCCGGAAGCTCTTCAGGGTTCTGCTCCATGCCTTCGGGAGCTGCGGCTTGCGGATCCTCCTGCGGGTTCCCTTTCTCTGCTTCTTCGAATTCCAGCAACGTGATCTCTTCCTCCGATCCTAGATGCATGAGTATGGTATAAGTATTACGAATGCATATATGTTAACAAGTGCATCACGTTGTTTGAGTAGGTGCATATCTCTTCTCGATTATTACTTAACTACTTCTACAATGCATCGACTATGCCACAAACAGTAGCTACTTGTTTCACTCATAACTGGAGTTCTACAAATCCAAAAACAGTGATCCTGGACTTTCTGGAAAGCTTATCAAATTCTCTACAACTTTGTTATTAACCATTTTTACAGTACACATCAGTTTCAACATGAAACTCATCACACTCTAGAATCAGTCTGGAAACTATTTAACATGCAATATAAAGTAATAATACTTCTACTTCAGGTAATCATTCAAAATTTGACAACATAGACTCTACCAACAGTTTAAGCATACTAATTACATTTAATATAATATAATGGTGGAGCCCAAACTATTTATTTAAATGCCTTTATTATTTTATTTAGATATCTAGGTTAAATAATAAACATATATCAGATGTACTTCATAAATTCCCAAAACTTTACAGTGCCTTACTAATGCTATCAAAGGACTACTATAAAAATTTCATGTCATTTTACTAAGTAGAACATTCTGTACAAAAATGATAAGGTAGCAAGGCTTGAAATAGCATAAATGGAAATTCCTATTGAAAAGTGTCAAGCAATAGATTTCCTATTTTTCCTAACATCCATATGGTACTAGGATTACCTCCAACAAATTTCATGAATTTTGGACTCATAAATAATTTATAAAAATTCATGCAAGGATTGACTATCCATAAAAGAAAAATCTATAACTATAAATCTACCCATGCACTGGTCCTCAAATTTTTACCCAAGCTCATATATGCTAATACTAGCGTACCACAAAAATTTCATAATTTTTGGAGCACAGGAACTCTAGATACAAAATAAACAAATTTGAATGCATTCAAAAGCACATTTCAAATCCCTATTTAAATCTCCAGAAATTTCTACTGTTGAAGCTAAGAACATATTTTTCCTAAATACTACACTTTCTAAGGAACACAACCATATTTATTTCATAAATTTTGGAGCTACCAAACTGAAGATATGAAAATCACAAAAGAAATCAAAAACTAGACTCAAATGAGTTAGCCTTCAAACACGGAGTCGCTGACTGGTGGGACCCGGTGGTCAGGGGACCCCACATGTCATTGACTCGGAGCAGAGCAGCGGTGCTGCTGGGCACTGCGCAGCTGCGGCTCGTCGACGGCGAGCTTCGCCGGCGGTAACATCTTCACTACACGACCTACGTGACCTAGCGAAGCGATTGAGCCACTTGGCCGGACTTATCGTCGACTCTAGAGCTGACGGCGGCGACCATGGCGGAACGGCAGGGCTGGACCACGGTGGTACGTCGGTGTGGGCTACGGTGGTTCAAATTAATGCGTGGACAAGCATCTAAGAACGCTGGGGGACCTAGCGCGCAAGCTAACGGAGCGGGAGGAGGAATGTGGCGGCATGGCCACGACGACGGGGCTCACGGCGGAACTCCGGCGAGCTTACACGCGCTGCGGTGGCTTACCGGGCTCTGTCAGCAGGCACGGGAAGAAGCAACGGGGTGCTGGGGAGATGGTGGAGCTATGGCGGTGGTGCTGGAGTGGCTAGGCGTGAGCTGTGCGTGGCTATGGCGACGGCGGAGCTGCGAGAGCTCGGCGGCTGCTGCTGCGAGGAAGAAAGGCCGAGGCAAAGCGAAAATGGAGCGTGGCTGAGTGCGGGCGGGCGCTGGCGTGATGAAGGCGCGCCCAGGCGCGTCGTGGCCTGCACGGTCAGGGCGTTGGCGACGCGTGGCCATCGCCGCGGACACGCGGCGTTCACGCTCTGGCGTCGATCGGCCACCGATCAGCTTGATTCAGTTCGTCAGTCGCGATACGCCGAGCCTAACGACGAGTTTTGACACTCCTGTAACTGCTAATTCGTAGCTCCTAAGCGAAAACGATCTACATGATTTTTGTAGCCCGAAGTACCAGCTACAACTTTGGTTCAAGTACCTCGTTCTAATTCGCAACAGAGACGGAGTAATATCGTGCTCAACATCGGCTGTCAGTCGGTCAGTCAATCAACCACTTAGAAATTTTTGTTAAGTCATGAAATGCTGATTTTCCTGATTTTTGTGGGACCTATTCAAGCATGTTAGAAGCTAAATCAGTCCATGACCCAAAAATAAAAGTTGTTCCTTATGTCAAACACTACAACTTTGCTTTAGTGAACTCCTCCATGTAAGGTCTCTAACACCTAATTCAACTTTAGTCAAACATGTCACTTTGAAATCATGATACATACTCAAACCATGGCTAAATGACCAAACTAGCCCTAGCACTAAATACCAAAGTTGTTCCTAATGATATCCTAAGCATGTTTGAGCAATTTGCAAGGCCATTCAAGCATTTCATGTAGTAGTCACTCATAGAGCTATTGAAAGTAATCACATGAAATATGCCTTAAAGACTTGATCATGAAAAATGGCATTCATGATCCATGTTCCATTTGTGAACCTAAGCACTGCCAAATATTTTTGGTGACTCAAATCTACCAAGTACATGTTTACATTCATGATCAGTTGCCTAAGTACAAAGAAACATGCAATAACAAGCAACGTTGCATATGTTTCAATTCAATGTCTCATTTGTAAATGTTTGTTTATGAATGCGTGATGATCTTGCTCATGTTATGCAAGTCAAGTTATGCAAGGCTAACACCCGAGGTGTTACATTGGTGGTCTCATTCTGCGAAGTCTTTTCCCAGTAGTGATTTTCTGGGTTACCCCTTGGCTGCCTTGCATTTTGAATATTAATACATTGCGATTGTAGGAGCAGCCTAGGTTTTCATTAGCTTCTTTAGTGTAGGTGCAGTTGATTCCGGTCTTAAGGCTGAACACGACGGATAGTACTCTATGGCTTGCCCTTTTCTGTCCATAATTAGGGGATTGAATTCAGCATCCTGCAAGGGAGTTCTGTTAGATAAGTTGACAGAAAGACTTTAGTAGATGATTTTTATGGAAGGAAAAGACTTAGCTAGTTACCTCACTGTCGGAAGCAAAATCTTCATCAGAGCTATGCAGCTAGGATGAACTAGCCTGTAGAAAAGGTGGGAATACCACTCTTGCCACCAGGAGTCAAACAGGTTGGAAGAGAAGGTGACCCTTGTCCAGTCATGCAAGCAAAAGGAGGAAAGATCCAATCCTAGTTGAAAGACTCTAGAAGCTTCCATTACTTCACTAATATCTTCTCTTGGCATCAGTGTATTCTTGAAGAAGAGTTGAGGAGGCAACTGACCAAGGCCGAATTAATGGGCCACGAAGCAAGGATTGTAGAATTCGTAAGTTGGAAGATTTTTTGGGAGAAAAAAACTAGTAGCCATTTTGCCACGGCCATGACGAAATTCAGCTGGTAGTACACAAGGCTTGATGATGCAACTAAAGATTACTGCAACTATTTCATCTGAACGGCCTGATTCAAATCAAAATTGGACTGGCAGAACTAGTTCATTATCTTCATCTTCATCATAAGACAGCCAAGTCAAGATGTTTGCATCAAATCCTCTATAGAATTTCTTGAAGAGACGGCCTACGTCAACAGCGGTGCAGCTTCACCATAGTTCATGCACTATCAAACTCTTCCTTCCTTCCCTTTGTAATCTTCAGCAAGGTTGGAAGAAGGAATGCTCATATTTCTAAGATCAGGTCTTACAATCCTGTGCATATACAGGTTCAACCATAATTGTATCAACCACCAAGGGACACTAATAGTATCCACTGGTTCATTCTTCAACAACTGGACAGCTGCTTGGTGCATAAGATGATAAGCAAATCCTAGCAGGTATTTTCCAAGGGGGATTTCATTGCCAGTTGCTAGACGCTCTGCTAAGTATTTATGATTAAAAGTTGGACCACAAGATGACCCATAGAAGATGAATCTTTCTAACCACATGTTCAAAAAAGCCACATGTTCTCTTTCGCTAACAGTCGATTCATTCCCAATGTGGTTCTAGATATAACTTGCCCATCCTGTGCAATCCGATATTTTGGCCAGTTTCTTTGACCCAACACCTAAGAATTCATATGGCTGCATTGGTCCTATTATTCTAAGGCCAGTCAACATATAAACATCGGCCAAAGTAATAGTCATCGGGCCATGACCAAAGACGAAGGCATTCAAGGTGTTGGACCAAAAGTAAGAAGCAGCAATTAGGAGCGAATCATTTCTCTCAATTCTAGACAATGAAAGTGTCAGGCATTGGCTTAAATCATAAACTTCCCAGTCTTCGCCATTTTTGTCTAACACTCTATGAAACCAATCTCTCCATCCCTTAGGCATTTTGGGCTAGTTTCTGAAAGGGGTTTTAGTGTTCCAAGAGGATAAATCTTCTACAGATTATTTGAAGGGGATTCGGTTGGTTTCTTGACTGATAAAATTAGATAGATCAGAGTCACCCATAGGCCCAAGATAATAGACATTGGGAGCAACAGCCGATGGAATCAAAATCTCATTCCTCATCTCCTAGAAACCAGATAAAATAGATTTGAGAAGAAATGAAACGTAGGATAACAGCTGATACTTGGAAGACGGGAAACTTGAAAGCATACCTTGGGGACGTGGTCGCTGGTTGCCATTGCAGCCAGGATGGATCCGAATCTGAGGAAGGTTACTTGAATAACAGCTTGACAGAGCAGAGGATTTGCTAGGGTTAAGGCCTTGGCGATGGTGGCTTTGGTTGTTGAGGCTTGCTCAAGAAAGAAGAGGAAAGAAATGGGTCGAGTAAGTTGTAAATGATACTGTTGAGGTATTATACAAAATTCAGACCGAGAAATTAGGAGTCATGCTTATATTTAGGAATGAATGGTTGCGACACGGTGAGCAGGTAAATAGAAATTTTGGAATAAAATCATTTTTATCCCAAAATTGGGGGGGCATGTGTTTACACCAAAAATTAGAAAGAGAAGAATGCGGGAACTCAAAGCTTCCAAGATTGTATCATCAAGGGATTGATCAGATGTGAATCGATATCAGCTGGTCTTGATGCGGTATCAAAAATTGGCTATTTCATAGATGACATCAACAGATTACGTACAGATGGCGTCAGGAGAGGAAAACATGTCGGACTCTACAAAAAGGAAAAGATTAGAGTCCAAGTTATCTTAAGTCAGGAATGTTTTCTCTTATACCAAAGATTGTAATGAGTCATACTCGAGTAGGATTCATGTGTAGGTTCCGGGTATAAATATTGGACCCCTGCTATTGTAAGAAAGGAATCCAATCAATCAATACCAATTACTTTTTTTTGGCTTCATGCCAAACCTTAGGAGTAGGAGTACTGTAGATCTCGGCGATTTCTTCAATAAGCAGGGCTGCATCGATCTGGTCGACCTCCGGCTTGTCTGTAAGTACCGTCACGGCTTATACGTTTGTTTGTAAGGCTGCATTGGTTCGGCCGACCTCTTATGAGCTCTAGTATAAATTAGTTATCGATCATTATCTAGTTCAAGTATTGCTGCATCGGTTAAGTTCGACCTCCACTCCGTGGCATATCCCTTTCACCGGATTCATTGGCTCTACACCACGTATTGATCAAATCTAATTTAGCCATTAATGTATCTTTGACGCATACATGTTAGTAGCTTAAGGGAAAGGATCATTAAAACTGGACGCATTGTATTTGTTTCCATAAAATCAATCATGACCCACGAGCATCACAGCCCTTAACAGTCGATTTCTTCTCGTATCGACTATTTAGTCGATTTTTTTGTCTGGCTGCTCCTGAAGCGGCACACTTAGAACTGTCTGTGCAAAACTAGCATGTTCCACCCTAAATTACTGATAAACTTTCTCTCCTTGTCAATTGCAGGTCAAATGGACTGGCACGCCCTTAGGAATTCACAGGATCGACTGGTCCTGCGTTGAAGCCAGACAGATCTCTAGATCGTTCTGGCTTGCTGCGTGTCCATTCGGCACGGCTACCATGTTTTCGCGCCGACAAAAACTTGACATACTCGCATAGGAAACTACATCCTTAAATAGGTCTTTTGCTCTACCCTTGTATTCTAGTACCACATAGCAAACGCCAAGCATAGGGTGGGAATCAGTGGCTAGTACAAATCGTACTGAAAGATATTTGGTAGATTTGTATATCATCTACAACAACGACAACGGAGGATTGAAGGATTAGTCGGTATAAAATAAACCTTGCTATTTGTATTGTATAAAATAGGTATTTGATGTATGACTTGTGATATCGACTGTTATTTGATAATGTGATGGAATGATCATCTGAGACTATCATGTTATGTTTCAAATCTGTGGATTTTCCCTTCATGGAAAATTGAGATCATTTCACACTGTCCAATCATTAACCGAGATGGCCACAAAATTCAAGTGTCTCCTAAAATATCTGTGGATTTACGGAGGCGCACATTTTATTTATGGAGACGTTTAAAAACTATACGCCTCCAAAAATAGACTTACGGAGATAGTCAAAAAAATACTCGTGTCCTCAAATAGATTTACGGAGGTGGGCCTCTCATAAGAGGTCCACCTCAAAAATAGAGGCTATTTTAGTTTGTTAACCGTGGTCAAGTCCACTCTGTTCAGCGTGACCCATCTCGGTCCGGTAACGCCTTTGTTGTATCTAAGATGAGAAACCCTAGCTCATTAATTCTCATCCCACCCAGCAGAGTCAGCCGCACCCAAGCCCAACTCTCTTCATCCCTCTCTCTACTAGATCTCCCTACCGGTGCCATACTTCTCTCTCCTGACAACGACGGTGCGAGGGCGGTCCACGGCTCCCGATGGCAGAGAGCCGCTCGCGCCCCACCACGGGGTGCCGCTTGTGCCCTGGCGGTGGTGGCTGGTCGCACCTTGGCAACGGTGGCCGCTGGCGCCCCAGCAACGAGGGTGTCTTCCGACCACGACACGGTGGCGGCGGCGAGCGGATCCAGCGGCCGTGGCTCGGATCCAG
The DNA here is from genome assembly GCF_019320115.1 of Miscanthus floridulus. Taxonomy (NCBI): domain Eukaryota; kingdom Viridiplantae; phylum Streptophyta; class Magnoliopsida; order Poales; family Poaceae; genus Miscanthus; species Miscanthus floridulus. The sequence continues at coordinate 37,149,215 of NC_089588.1, read as the reverse complement.
CATGGAGCGCCCAGAACTGACGAGCGGAGTCTCGGATCTATCGGTCATGGCTCGAATCCAGCGAGGAGCGCCCAGATCTGGCAAACCGGGGTCTCAGATCCGGCGGGAAGTGCCCAGATCTGACGAGCACGGTGGCAGTATGTTGATGGGCTCGTGAACAGGTTTTTTTTCCTTTTTGTTTTTTTAATTCATTTTTGGAGGTTGGCCACCTCCGAAAATAGCTATTAATGCAGGCTTTTAGTTCGAGGCAGACCACTTGCCCACCTGCGATGAGCAAAAACGACCGCCAGGGATACTCTATCTGTAGTAGTATTGGAACAAAATTGAAGTGATGAACAATAATTTAGAATACAAGAAGTATGCTGTAGCAAAACCAAAAAAAATAAAAGAAAACAAAAGAAAGCCACCAGCATGCATAGTGCACGTTCATGCACTCAAGAAAACCTAGCTAAAGAAGGAAAATTCAAAATTACGGTGAGACTCCTACCAATTGGAGTGACTATTCTTAGAGCCTATTTGGTAGGGCTCCTCTCTGACTCTGGTTACTTTTCCTACCAAACATTTTATAGGAGGAGCCATTTTTATGCCCTGTTTAGCAAGGGTTCACACCTGTGAGACCATTTTTTGGCTTCGACTTCATGAATGGCGCTTTCATTAGTGGAGCTAAAGCTGTTTTGGCACCCTGTTTGGCAAAACAGCTCCTTACAGCGGACAAAACGAATGAAATTACCAAAATGTCCTTTTTCCTTATCTCTAGCTTCTTACCCTCCCTGCGACAAGCTTGCTCCAAATGCCTCTCTGCCCCGTACTGCGCCCTCTCTACCCCAGCCTACACACCTTGGGGGCCGCGTGCCTCTCCGCTGGGCCTGCACACCCTAGCAGTCAAGCGCCTCCCACTGCACCCACTCTACCCGGCGGCTGAGCACCCCACCGGCCTACAAGCCCCGACGACAAGCGCCTCACCGGCCTGCAAGCCCCGGCGGTCGAGCGCCTCTCCCTGCGCCCTCTCCGCCCGAGCAGTCGAGCCCCCCACCGGCCTGCATGTCCCGACGACCGAGCGCCTCTTCAAAACCAGCAGCCGAGCGCCCCACTACCCTACACACCCCAGCTGCCAAGAGCCTCTCTCTACGCCCTCTCTGCCTCAGCAGCCGAGCACCCCGCCGGCCTACGTGCCTGATGGCCAAGTGCCCTCTTTGCTAGTGGCCGATGGTGTCTCCCTAGGCGGCTGAGTGTCTGCGAGATGGGGGCAATCTGGGCTTTCATCGCCCTTGGGTTCCACATAGGCAAGGTGGAGCCGGGTAAAGCCACTATTTTTTGCTCCACCCCTCATCCATCCTTTATCTTAGCATGTTTTTAGGGACTTCACCAAGGGAGCCATTTCATATTATCCCGTTTGGCAAAAAACGGCTCCAAACAGCTCCTAGAGCCGATCGAGAAGCCCTACTAACGAGATCCTAACATATGGGTATGTTAATCCTTGGAATCAAGGGTTCCCGACCAACAGATCCCCCCCCCCCCGACCGATCCCTCCAGGATTGCCCGAGGGCTCAGGGGCTATACACATTGGGTACACTCGCACACACTCTTAGACCAAGGATCTGGCCGAGCCTGAGCAAGCTCGCCGCCTCAGCTCGACGCTCGGGGGCTCTCCCGAGCTCAGGGCTCCCGATTGATAGGGGCCTAGACCCGATCCTTAGCCACCTCCCAGCCTTGGGCACCAACCAAGGCTCGGGGACTCCCCAGCACTGCCCCTTGGGCGTGGCTCTGCCAACTGCTCCCCGGCAGGGTCACGTACGGGACGTGACACAAGAAGACAAGTCCCTCCGTGGCCTCCAGTGGCTCGGGGCCTTCTGGGCCCATGCATCAGCCCCTCGAGCCGGCCTCCTTCGCCACCAAGAAGTCTCCAGAAGGCACACCTGTGGGATTCCAAGATGACATGGCCTGACACTCAACGTGTCAGGACAGAGCAGCCGGATGACGCCCAGAGCTTCTTTAACTCCACGACACCAACATGGTCCACAGAGCGCCGCTGCAAGACCATCTTGGACTCCGACGCATGTAGGCCATAGGCTCAACCCCCAAACTGCCATGTACCCGACCTATCTCGATATATAAGGGATATGTCAGATCCTAGAGGGGACAGGACGATCTGGGACAGATCATTTCGTTCCTCACCGATCTGCTCAATGCTCGGCACCAAGAGCAAAGCAACCCAGAGAGGGGCACCGAGAGGTCCTCTACCACACCCGTTGTCTTCCTCCTCTCCAATGAGGGGAAGGCTCCACCGGCGACGAGGCAACCTTAGGATTAACACCGAGCTATCCCCATATCAAATCCCTCTCTTTCTCATGTACACTCTGTTGTAACCCCTGATTTTGGGTGCTCTTGAGTATAAGGATCGTCGGCTGCTGGACGTAGGGCATCGATCGGCTCGAACCAGGATAAACCGTTGCATCCCCTCTATGATTCTTGTGTTCATGAGTTCACCCGAGCCACCGGAGACACGTACTCTAACACCACCTCGAACAACAATGTTTGTCATGGTTTCGATCCCGCGACACCTGCCAAACAGGGCCTTAGTGAAAAAAAGAAGCTATCGTGGCTTCTCCTAAGGAGGAGCCCTATCAAACAGCCGCCCTTATACACATATATCTAGAACTATCATTGCACACTTCCCTGTGTTCTCACCTCCCAATCACACCTCGTGCGTTGTTTGTTTTTTGTTTCTTAATTCTTTTGTACAGGAGTGCTTCCATAAACAACTGCAACTATATACTCAGATATGTCTACTTCTGAATTAGAACATCTCCAGTAGGGACAATAAACAGTGCCCTACTTTATTTTTTGGTGCCAGAGAAAAACAAAAATTAATCCAACGGGCCCCAACTTAAGTCCCTACTTTATGGAAGCCACTAAATCTCCCCCTCAACCCCATCTCTCAATGATGCGTGGGGAGCTCCCTATATCTTTCCTTAGAATTTTTTGCCACACAACAACACACTCCCACGTCTTTTTTTCATTGCAGCTCCCTGGTGAAGCCCCTTGGCTTAGCATGGCTCGCTGATAACCTCTCCTCTCCTTCCAGCAAGGCAATCCCACCGCGGCTCCCATCCTCCTCTCTTGCGCCCCATATCTCAGTAGATTGAAACAACTCCCCCCTTCTCTCCCACGCCCCCATAGCTCAGTAGATTGTAACGGCTCCTCTCTCTTCATAATAGTCAGCGCTGCAACGACAATGGTACATCAGATAAAATGTCCATGTACCTGATATGGACCTGTGATGCACCACATAACAAGTTTAGGATGCGATTGGTAGGTTGGATCTTTGCTGGCTAGGCTGATTCCATGCAACTTCCGTTCGTTTAGTTGCTTGAACTCGCGCTCGGGCCAGCCTCCGGTGATGCAATCGTGCACCTCGAACCAGGCTCGTTGGAAAAGCAGGAGCTTTTGATTTCTCCCAAGCCAGTTCCAACATGTGCAATCATAATGAGCGTACCAGTCATCACGCATGCAAGAAATGTACTGCATACACGCTACCAAACAATTTCTCTACCATGCGGATACAAACAACCGAAAGCCAGGGCCTGCACGCCTGCAGGATAAAGGCCAGACTAAGGATTCGAGTAACCAATCAGACCCTTAGTGGCCAGAAATATACAAAGTTTACAGGTGCAAGTGATACCCCTGACAAATTCAGGAGCTTCTCATGTATTTAATAACTCATCTAATTCTATAGATCTAATCGTAAGAAAAAAAATAGTAGTACAAACAAAATGGAAAATGAACTGCGTACGAGAAAATTATTTGTAAACAAAAAGAAGTCATGTGGGCCTACGGCAGTCCAACAACCTTCGCGATGCGTTTTCTGTTAACTTTGGCCCAAAAGGCCACTACCACGTGTGGGGATCAGCCTATCGCAGCAGGCCTTTGCCACGCTCGTATAAGAGGTATAATAAAAGGTTGTAAGCTGACTAAATACTGAGTCAGAGAATAGAGAAAAATGAGAGAGAAGAGAAGCGGGCTATAAGTTTACAACCAGCTTGGACGTCAGAAACAAGAAAATCTGTGAGAGAGACCAGTGGTCCATGTATTAATGATGAAGAGCTAACTATTATTTAAGCGGGCTAAAAGAAGCTATAAAGAATCTTACATCCAACAAATCGGTTATATTATTAGCCTTGCTCTAGGGCTGCGGGCCGGCCGCTGGGTAAAGTAATAATCATGAAGGCTGTTCTAGAATTTACGAACTCATGAGTATTTTGCACGGCCAGCACAAAAGGACAGGAGCAAAAATGTGCACGGCCCTAGGGAAGTCCTCGACGCGAGACCACGACAATACTACAGGCTGCCTTATCAGCAAGCCCTTGCGACGGCCCGGGCATGGCGGTACTGATATTCCTGCTTGGGATGTGTAATGTGTTTTATTTGCGTTGTTGGGCTTCATATTTTATTTTATACGGAGTAGATATAAAGCTAAGGGCGCCTCCACAGATGAGAGCCTTCTAGATTATTTTACCCGGGCCGTGTGTGTGTGCATATAAAATTTGACCGCCCGGTCTGGCCACTTTGCTTTCTATTCAAGCCATCTACAAAGGGATGCTGCACGCATAATGTTGCCCTAATCTTTCACAAACACTTTATAAACTATTCAACACTAACATAAAGCGTGCTGAACATAGTAAGGTATATACAAGCTAAACTAACCTACGTGAATTTTTTAACACTAACACAAAGCGTGCCCAACACGGTAAGATACAAACTAACCTAACCTATGTGGAAACAAATTACTCGATATTCGCATCTCACAAGACAATCTTGTATCGGTATAGGTTCGAGTAGACTATGGCTTCCTCAAGGAGGATTTGATTCTATGACGGCATAGACAAGGTCGTGGGTAGCAATAGTGCATTGGAATAAGATCTCTTCTAGCCTCTTTTATCTCGACGAATTTTTTTTTTTTTTTTTGCGAGACTATTTCGACGATGTTCAATCCATTACCTACAAATTAAAGAGCTAACGAGGGAAGGTTCTGAGATCTATTGGTTCGCTCTAGATCCTGGAGTTGGTGCATTAATTAGGGAAAGTAGTTGGTTGGCTTTTGATGTGGCAACTTTGACCTTTTTTTTTGTTGGTGTTGTGAGATCTGTTGGTTCACTTTGGATCATGGAGTTGGTGCCTTAATTAGTGAAAGTTGGCTAGCTTTTGATGCAGTGACTTTGACCTTTTTTTTTTTGTTGGTGCTGTGAAATCGGTTGGTTCACTCGATCCTGGAGTTAGTGCATTAAATAGAGGAAGTAGCTGGCCGGCTTTTGATGGGGTGACTGAGCCTGTTCGCTCGTCGTATACGATCGTGGATTATAAACTGAAATAGTATTTTTTCTCATACCAAACCAACCAGCAGTAAATAATCCACGATCGTTTATGCCGAAACGAACATGCCGTTTTTTATTGGTTGTACAGCAAGGTGTATAGTTTCTCTAACCATTATTTTGGCTGTGAAGATTTGCAAGCCTGCTTACGGTGATCCTCTAGCTGATGTTAGCTCATTACTAGCAGCGAGTGGTTAATACGAAATTTAAAGCCTCGTGTGGCGGGGACGTTAGCAGACTTCCTTTGTTTTCATTTTTTTTTTAGATTACGATCCTTCCTTAGTTTTCATGCCTTTTCAATGCAATCTTCAAACTCCGACAGGTGGCACAAACAACGGTTTGAAAGGCCTTTAGTGTACTTTTTTCTTTAGATGTCGTCTTGTACCTAGTATTGTGTTGTACTTCATCTATTCTAAATTATAAGATGTTGGTTTTCCTAGGTGCGTAGGTTTTACTATATATCTAGACATAATGTTTATCTAAGTACATATCAAAATCTATATACGTAGAAAAGTCAAAATGGTCTTATTGTTTAGAATGGGAGGAGTTTTAGCTACTATTTTCTTGATAATAAATATCAAATATTACACTTGTGCTGTTCTTTAACAACAAGGAAACATGGGCCGTTAAAATGACAACAAGGCCCAAAAATAAGATTGAGCTTATCAATACAGAGTATTGAGCTCTTTTCCATGTATTGAGTTCTTTCACCTCGAAATGTGCCGATAAATAACGAACTGGGGAATGGGAATTAATAATAGAAACAATCAAACTGGTTACAAATAAGGATGGTTTCTAACCACGCCTTAGCTAGGGTTTCCTAAACGCTCTCTGTAACCAATCCATCCTAGCAAAATCACATAACAAAGGCACACAAGAATATCAAACACAACAGGTTTTTCTTCTGCAATCGACTAAAGCCTCAGCTCAGCTGCATTGCGGGCTGTTGGCAAATGTGTCGATGGAGAAGGACTTGGATATGGGGCCGGCGGAGAAGCGGAGCTGGTCGCCGTCGCGGTCGACCTGGTCGACGCCGATCCACGAGAACAGCACCTTCACCTTCACTCCCTCCAGGCCGGTGATGGACAGCGGCTGGATGTGGCCGGCGATGCGGCTGCTGTACTGGACCTGCATGCTGCCAGCGCGGAAGCCGCAGTCCGCCGGGAGGTACACCTCGAAGGAGCCGTCGGCGTTGAGGACATACCCCGTCACGCCCTGCGGCAGGATGCCCTGCGTGAAGTTGTACCGCTCCAGCATCTGGTACGCCGTCGGCTGCGGCTGCGGCGTGGGAGCCGGCGGCGAGTCGTCGGCGACGGAGGCCCCGATGAGAGTGGCGACGAGAAGAAGTGTCACGAGGAGGCGGAGAAGCTGACGAGTGCCGGCCATGGTTGGTGGCTTTGGTGCTGCTGCTTGATTGTGATGTCTTGTGGCGATGTAAGCCGTCGTATATAAAGATGCCTTGTAGCCTTCTGGTTAGGTGAACATTTAGTCATCTATTAGCTGGGTATACGCTAATTTATATGTAGAATCATGCAATTTATAAGTTAACTAAATAAGCCAAAGTCCAGATCCACCTAACTTTTGCAATTTAATTAATTTATCTATAGTAAATTTAGCATTGAAAGAATATGACCAAGAGTGGGCTGGATTGAAACCACGTATATGGTAGATGATTTGTTTACCATCGTCCTAAAACACGAGTATTTTTTTTTCACCCAGATTTTTAGCTTTGCCGAAAAGACAGTAGGTGTATGATGTTACCACCCAAATTTAACAAACTTATTACTCCATCCATTTTAAATTGTAAGTCATTTTAACTTTTCTAGATACATAACATTCGCTATGTACTTAGGTATATGTTATGTCTAGACACGTAATAAAATTTATGTATATAGAAAAGATTGAAAGACTTAATTTCAATTTAGAATTGATGGAGTAGTATTTAATATATATATATATATATATATATATATATATATATATATATATATATATATATATATATATATATATATATATATATATATATATATATATATATATATATATATATATATATATATAAGGATGCCAAGATCCACGTAGGTAGGGTCAAATATACTGTATCAAAAAAAGTTATAGGCATAGTTTTCTTAAAAAAAATCATTTCGAAGAAAAAACTGCAATTAAAATCTCAAATTTGCTTTATTCATAGAAGTTTTATAGAAAGTTTGTTTTCTCTTGAAAAAAATATGAAACCAATTTTAGATTTTTCCTAAAATTATTCTTTATGTTTGGTGTCTAGTTTGGAACTATTTGAACCATATATAATCTTCTTTTAGTGTTTATTTGCTAGTGCATGCTCCCATGTTATTTATGCAATGGTGTTAACGGTTGTGTCATATATCTATACAATAAATCCGAAAAAAATACAATCACATATCCTGAGTCTAGATTCAAACCCTAAATGAGCAGGTTCAACCATAAGGAACAAAACAATTTATATTTTTTGTTAATTTAGTTCCATATCATTCTCATGTGTCCATTTTTTTGCTAATAGATCAAACCTCACCAAAAAAAAATCATTTGCATGTTTGTAAAAAAGAAAATGAAAACATTATGTGTGATAAACGGTGTTTCTTTGTAACATTCGGGTATCTAGTTGGTGGGGCCTGTCGAAGTCAGCACCAATCAAGTAGCTAGATTCATTATACCACAGCCAATCTATAGTGACTCCAAATCGGTCGCTATAAACCTATAGCGACCGATGTAACGGTCGCGGTAAGTGACGTCACTATAAACCTATAGTGACCGACAGAATTTATACCAACCGATGATTGGACACTAATATTTATATCGACCAATGATATGTTACAAGTTTTAGTGATCAATGGTTTGAGGATATGAAACTTTTTAGCGACCAACAATCCATCGCTCTGAACTTATACAATTATATATAATAAATTCCGTATTAACCAGATTTTTCAAACCTAATGTGGAACCAAACAGTTGTGATACCCATAATCTAACTGAGACTAGAAAATAGTCAATAGGAAACCTCAAATGGAAATTAGAAAATATCATCTCCAAAGTTCAAAAATAGATTTCTGGAAACTAGTTGGGTACGTTCAATTTCAGAATTCGTATGATGAAGTCCAAGTCTTGCCTAACAGTCCTGTAGTAAGTTGCACTCTAAAGACTAACATGAAAATTTTCACTAAATGGTTCATTCCCAATATTATAGGCAACAGAAGTTTTTAGTTTCATTCCAAGAAGTCATCAACAGTTTGCATGCAAGCTTGAAAATGACAAAAATAGAACACTAACCAACTAAGCTTTACCCGTGGTTCGCAATGTCTGATACTTTGATCTGAAGCAAAAATGACTCAAAAATAACTTACTTTTTATCTATCAGTTTGGAACTTTGGTTCAAATGTGGAAACTGGGAAGGGCAACTTTCTATGCGCCCGATCTATTGGAAACAACTAAATATATATAGCGACCGATCTACAGTTGCTACAAGTAAAAATAGCGACAGATGATCTATTGAAAATTTATACCGACCGATTGTTGGTTGTTAATATTATGTTTTAGCGACCGTTGACCGACGCAGAAGATTGGTTGTGGTATAGTGATTGTTCATTACCATCACAAATAAACCATAAAATTCAATAGTCATATGCATCTTCTAGTATCAGTTGTCACATGTATCCATTCTAAATAGGGTCATGCATGAGGTGATTATAAGGCACTCTATTTTCGTCGAAGTCACTTGAACTCTCATGTACCTTGGATCGTCGCCGAAGACTTATTATAGCAGAAAATGAGGACATCTACTTGCAAATAAACAGCAAGGGAGACCATATAAGATTCAAATAATTCTAATCATCGTAGCACTAGATAGAGCATAATTTTTATGAAAAATGAAACTAGTTTCACATTCCGAGCAATACCTAATTTTTCCCCTAAAAATAATTTTCTATGAATTTTCTAATTGTAAACCAGATTTAAGATTTTAATTGCATACATTTTTCTAAAAAATGGATATTTTTTTTAAAAAATATTTGAATAATTTTTTTATAAAATATAGTGCAATTTAACTCCATCATGCCTTATGTGCCATAGTGTCAGCGCATCTGCCACTAGGGTTAGCTTGTGTTTGGTTTCGTGATAGACTAGAATAGGATGGTTTTGTCCTTTTTCTTTTGAGATGAGATGTTCTTTGTGTTTTGTTTAAGGATGGGATTATGGATTATGATATACGTGTATGCTTTGAGAAGATTACCTCCTCTCTTTTTTCACATTTTTCCATTACCTTTTTCATCTATATATATATATATATATATATATATATATATATATATAGGGAGAGGCTATTCAGTAGCCGGCTACAAAATAAGTTATTCTGTAGCCACTTCTATTTACTATAATTTTATATACTAATTTACTATAATGTCAATACATATTTACGATAGTTGAGTTACTATAACACATGGGGATATTTACCATAACGTTATATTAAACCACTTAGTAAGGAGTTACTATAATCTCGTAAATTAACATAGTAATTATCATAACTCAAAGTGGCTACAGAATAAGTTATTCTGTAGCCAGCTACAGGATAGTGGTTCTATATATATATATATATATATATATATATATATATATATATATATATATATATATATATATATATATATATATATATATATATATCCTTTCATTCAGGCAAAATTAGCCACGTTCTCCCGCCACGGCCCAGTTGAGCCTTCACGTTTTTCTCTCTCTCTCTCTCTCTGGTGATGCCGGTGCCGTGTGGGCCCTACGTCATGTTCTTCAGCCGCAGTTGGTCTGCGCGACTGCGCCTCCTCTTGCCGCGCTGGTCAATCGCAGTCGATCCCCAACGGTCGGCCTGCTCGTTGACGATAGCCATTTGTTGTCTGGACTTCTGGGCTGTGGCGGTCTGGCTGATGAGTCCGACCGCCCCACTTTGTATTTTTTGATCGCCTGTTTTCTTTTCCGATTTCATTGGCCCATGACAGTCCAGCTGCCAATCCTTTAACAACTGGCCCATCAACGAGTTGTTTCGGCCCAATTCAAGGGAGGGGATTAGGGTACATTGGGTGTACACACGCAGTTACACTTACCTTGTGAAAAAGCAGACCCTACGAGTGTCTTTGTCGTGGGTCGAGATAGCTTGAACGGCCGACTGCGTCTTGCCCTCAACATTCCACTTCATAATTTTGTAAAAAAAAATCCACTCCAAAACGTTCAGACCCTGGCTTCACTCGACTCATGCGACCACCACTCGCCGCTAAGCCCGTGCCGCCGTGGATTTCGGCGTGGTCCACTCCGAACTCTCCCCCGCAAGTCGCAGCCGTGGCGGAGGACGCCCCCAATGCCATTGTCGAGGGCAGCACGCCCACGACCCCCAAGGAATCCGTCGACGCCACCTCGGCGGGTGCCGCGAGCATTAGGGCCGCGAATGTGCTGCTCTCGTCGCTCAGCATCTGGCCGTCGTCGCGGCACATGCGCAACACCGTGGTGCGCCGACTTATGCAGTGGTGCCCAGCGTCCTCTCCCAGCGCTACGGCGCCGTCCCGAAGCCCGATGTCGAGCGCGCCGCCGTGGCCGTCGAGGCGGAGGCCTTCGCTGCCACCCCCAAGTTCGTCGTCACCGAGTCCTCGGCCTGCATCGAGGAGGGGGCTACGGTAGTTCCCCACCAGTTGTGTTGTGGTCGCCGGTGATGTCGTGTTTGAAGTGTTTTAGGTGTTTCATATGTACGTTTTCAAGTGTTTCATTTGGATGTTGCCTATGTTGCAATAGCTATATACGCATGTTGCAAGCGTATGTTTCAAATGTTTCAGGTGTTTTAGACGTACGTTTTCAAGTGTTTCATCTGGATGTTGCCTATGTTACAATAGCTATATACACATGTTGCAAGCGTATGTTTTAGGTGTTTCAGACGTATGTTGCAAATATTTTATATGGATGTTTTAAATATAGATCTTGGTGTTGCAATGTCTATACACGCATGTTTAAAGTATTTCATCTATTTCATACGTATGTTGCGATTCATTTGGATGTTTCAATTCAAAAGTAGATCTAGTGTTGCACATGTTGCTATGGCTATACACGCATGTTTCAAGTGTTTTATATGTTTCAGACATATGTTGCAAGTGTTTCATTTAGATGTTTCAAAAGTAGATCTCGAGGGAAGCACATGCTGCTGCTAGTGCGCCGCCGTGGGTCACCACGCGTGCCTGCTGGTGCTGTTGCTGCCTACATGCGGCCGCGTGAAACGGTGTAGGCTCGAGGTGGTCACCATGCATGTGTGGGCCCATGCAGCCTCCGGAGCAGGATGGCTGAGGGCGCGAGGGAGCTGGGTGTGTTAGGCGTGAGTACGGGAGCACCGTCCGACACGAGCGCCTTTGATCGGACGTTCGGGTGCTAGTAAGTCCGCTTTGATAAATTGAAGCAGTAGATTTTTTTTTTAGATTGATATAAATCACAATAAACATCTTAGATACGTATATATAATCGTCTATGTAAATTAATCGAGATTAACGTAGACGTTGAAGAGAGGTGAGCGTGATGCCCACCTGTGTTAACCTATTTTGCCCGCTACTAATGTTACAATGCTGGTGGAACAAGCTGCCTAGATTTTTTTTCATGAGTGCCCACCTAAATGAATAGGGAATCGGCACAACAGCAATCTCTCCCAAGTGACTAGGAGAAAACTGACTCGCCATAGAAACTCGTTCTCTCTTGATCAAGACTTTTGTGGCACCTACCACTTGAAGTTGTCGTTTGTCGTCCTCCTATAGGCTGGTGGTCAGTGCCTGTCAAAACAAGTACATCGCATATACGGAGTATTATCTTACATCTACTACTCCGTTCAAAAAAGAATAACCTTACATGTCTTTATATCAAATGTATAAAAAAAGATGTCATATTTAGCTACTAAATTATAGGGTTTAATTTGTCATCTAATATATTTTCACAGTAGTATATCATTTGGTGTTATAAATGTTGATACTTTTCTCTATAAATTTAATTAAATTATAACAGTTTTATTTCGAGTAGGACAGAGATAGTAAATATTACAGGTGCAATAATTGATATGTAATCAAGATAACGACATGGTGTTGTGAAAAAAGTGACAGTGATGTGTCGTGTCTTATCAGGAGTGGCGCAAGTTTCTCCATAAAAGTTGCAAATAATAGGGAATATACGCAAACATTGCAAGGGCGCGTTTAGTTGCACCAACTTTGGAGGTGCAAATTTTGCACAGTAAAAGATTTTCCACTGTAGCATTTTGTTTGTATTTGTGAATTATTGTCCAAACATTGACTAATTAGGCTCAAAAGATTCGTCTCGCAAAGTACAACCAAGCTGTGCAATTAGTTTTTGATTTCGTCTACATTTAGTACTCCATGTATGTACCGCAAGTTTGATGTGACGGGAAATCTTCTTTTTGTATAGTGTCAAAGTTGGGAGTTTAGGAGGAACTAAACGAGAGCCAAATTCACAATAGCATGATGTGAAGATCGCACCTAACATGTCTCGTCTAGTAAACACTGTTCCACGATCGCCGCCATCGAACCACCGGCGGCCGGCCGGACGAGTTGACAACGACGCAGGCAGCAGGGGCCACTATAGACACGTGGAATTGGAATGTTATGTAGGGGTGTTGCATGGGGTGTTCAAATACTAATAGAAAAATAAATTCAAAATCAGTAATCCGTGAGACGAATTTATTAACCCTAATCAATCCGTTATTAGCATATGTTTACTGTAGCACCACATTGTCAAATCATAGACTGATTAGACTTTAAAAATTCATCTCGCAAAACAGTCTCAAGCTGTGCATTTAGTTTCATAAATAGTCTATATTTAATACTCCATGCATGTATCCAAACATATGATAGAACAACGACTAAAGTTTAGCAGGTGGAACCAAACACCCTCTAGGACTAAGCAACACGCCAACATAGGCATATCGCTGGGCGTGTCGTCGGATCCACAAGGCACCTACATTGTGCTAAGGGCTTGTCCGATATACGCTATACCATGGCATATATGGTGTCCGAAACATCCGCATTCAGAGACTATTTGGATTCCTTTCTCTAAACTTTAGAGCACTTTTGCTCACTTTTGAACTCTAAAACTCTAATGTGAAGTGAGCTAAAGTTTAGAGCTAACTTTAGATCACTTATTTAAAGACTTTAACTCTAAACTTTAGAGATCTAAAGTTTAGAGGTGTGGGTCAAAACTGTACCTTAGTTATTTACATTAACTGTCCGTGTCTAAAAAGAAAAACAGTAGCCTCACAGACTACCTATAGAGGAAACCGTAATCTCATCTCACAAAAAGTCAGGACAATTACGGAAGAACGCGTTGACAGAGAAGATAGACTCACGTTACTCGCTCAAGAAACCACTTTGTACTTAGACTCTCTTTGGCAGGGCTCCTGCAGGGGCTTCAGTTTCAGCTCCTGCAGGAGCTATACTAAATGCCTGTTTTAGAAAGGGTTTTGCATGGGGAGCTGGTCAAGAACCAGAGTCATTTTTTACCTGCGCAGGAGAAATCTAAAAAACGAGTTTTGCGTGGCTCCTTACTGTGGGTTCACGTCGTCTAGTGCGAAGGAACCGTTTTGCCAAACTTTTTTTAGCACGGCTTCAGCTCCTCCAAAAAAGCTGCTCCTTCAAAGAAGCCAGAGCCAGAGCTATTTCCAGAAGCCAGAGCCCTGCTAAATAGACCCTTACTTGGACCATAACGTTACGAAAGAAAGGGGTTTGCGTTGAGTGGATGCGATACCTCATTCATTCATCAGTACAGTAATGTACTTACTTGGACCATATAACCTTTTGTTAGGACTAACGCTAATTGCTGCTCATATTTTGACTGCTCCAAAAAGCAGATGTGGTTAGAGATCCATTTTTTATACGTACTGGTCTCCTGGATCTAATAGGATGCAAAGAAGATCGTCCATGAACTTGCAAATATGTTTAGGGCCTATTTAGTAGACCTTCGGCTTCATCTAAAATAAGTTCAGTTGTGGCTTCACCTGTAAAGTAGATTTGTTTGAGGAACAAAAAATAGTTTTTTAGACCGTTTGAAAGACAAAATAGCTTCTTTGGTAATTCAAAAGAACGAAATATTCATACTACCCTTATTTTTTCTTTTTTCTTTCTTTTTTTCTTTTCTTTCCTTTCTACTTATCCATTCACTCACACATTCACAGACCAGGCTGCATCGCCCCTGAGTCCTCTTCTACCTCCATCCGTCCGTGCTCCTATCTCCCCCACGCCCCACTGCCCCTGTAGCCGTGCACCCTGCTAGGGTCGCTTGCGTGCCCCACATCGCCTCTGTGCCCACGTGCCCATCGCCTCCGCGGGCGCCCGCCTCCCCCGTGGTTCCCCGCCTCATTGGAGTTGCCTCGCTGGAGTTGCATGCGCACCATCGCCCTGCGGCCGTGCGCCCCCACCGCCTCTGCGCCAGCGCAGGGCGGCGGCTCCGCTGCGGCACCTACGCGTCTCCCCGTGACAGCGCGACGTCACCTTTCTTTGCACAGGTGGTAAAGAAAAACTTAGTAACATTTGTATCTCAAAATAAATATAATAAAAAATAAATTCAATGATTAATCTAATGATATTTATTACGCACCATAAATATTATTAATCTACTTTATACATTTGGTTAAAATTGAGTCTGTTGGCACCGAAGTGAGGGAACATACGCCCAGAATCTTAAAAAAATCGGACGTTTTGCTCTGCAATCACTATAGCAATGTGATCGGCCCAACAGGCCCATCTACGCTCTCTTCTCTATCTATCTACTCCATCTACACAGCGACAGCTGATAGAAATCCCCAACTCCTCGCTTTGCTCGTCGTGGCCCACCGCACCGTCCGCCCGCTCCAAGCCGCCTCACGACGGCACCCCCATCTCATGTCGAGTCGTGCCACGTCTGTTGCCGCGCCATGCTCCATCCCCAACCGCGCCCACTCCACCACGTCGCACTGTGCCCGATCCCTGCCTTGCGCGCCATGCCCCGTGCCTCGCCACGTCAAGGTGCTACCGACACCGCCGTTCCCTACCAAGAGGTCGTGGCCACTGTCGATGCCGGTGTCGCTGCGACGTTCGACCTCAGCTCGCGACACAAGATCTGGAGTGGCCAGACCCGGAGTGGGCTTCTTTGGCTGCACCTTGCGCTCCCTTCCTTGATGTTGCAAGCGCGTGTTGCAAGCATATGTTTTAAGTGTTTCAGATGTTTCATATACATGTTGCAAGTGTTTCATGTGGATGTTGCATATGTTGCAATGGCTATACACGTATGTTGCAAGTGTCTATTCCAAATGTTTCAGCTGTTTCAAACGGATGTTGCACGTGTGTTTATCTAGATGTTGCATATGTTTCACACTTATGTTGCAAGTGTCTCATCCAAATGTAGCATATGTTTTCACACATATATTGCATGTGTTTCATCTAGATGTTGCATATGTTCTGCAATGGCTACACACGTGTTTCCCTCGTATTTCAGATGTATTGCAAGTATTTCAACTGTTTTGGATATATGTTGCAAATATTTCCTCTAGATGTTACAAAGTAGATCTAGTGTTGTACATGTTACAGTGGACGCCATCTACAGTAGCCACCGGCCTACTACAACTACTGGGCCCGCCTGCATTCATGTGGGTATGGAGGGGGGGTACAAACAGCAAGCGTGGGAAACCATACATGCGCAGATTGAGATGGAAGCAGATGTGGGACATGGAGCGGGCACGGGACACCACATAAAGCATGCGTGCGGTGTGGGCGTCTACATGCGTCCCTCGGTCCGAACGTCTAGATGCTAGCCTTTCTAAAAGCTCTAGTCTAGTTTTGGTTAATTGATGAAACCCTAAGTGCTAACCTAGTTTATTAAAGTGATTATGAGATAGGTAGCACTACTCCAAGTGATGAAGAAATGGAGAAGATCATGACGATGATGATGGCATGATGATGATCAAATGCTTGAACTTAGAAAAGAAGAAAGAGAAAAACAAAAGGCTCAAGGCAAAGGTATAAATAGTAGGAGCCATTTTATTTCAGTGATCAAGACACTTAGCGAGTGTGATCACATTTAGGTTAGATAGCTATACTATTAAGAGGGGTGAAACTCGTATCGAAATGCGGTTATCAAAGTGCCACTAGATGCTCTAACTCATTGCATATGGATTTAGGATCTAGTGGAGTGCTAACACCCTTGAAAACAATTGTGAAAATATGCTAACACATGTGCACAAGGTGATACAATTGGTGGTTGGCACATTTGAGCAAGGGTAAGATACTTCACCAATGGAGTGTCTGCCCATAGAGTGCAGACAGTCCGACAGTGCCACCGGCACCCTAGACAGAAAAGTTGGAGGTCACTGTAAGTGACCGGACGCTGGCCTCGGTTGGACCAGCGCATCTGGTTAGTGGCAGCAGAGGGTGCGCATTTTGATCTTATGGACGGACGCTGGGTCACTTAGTGACCGGACGCTGGCTGGGTGCGTTCGGTCAGTGCTGACGTACGCTGATGTGAGACGCACAGAGGAGATGTTGTGTGACCGGACGCTGGGTGAGTCCGGTCGGGCATGACCGGACGCGTCTGGTCGTGAAATGTCACGTTTGGAACCTTACTGGAAACTGAAGGGACCGTGACGCCTAAGAGGGGGGGTGAATTAGGCAACTTAAAAAATCTAACTCTAAACTATGACCTCTTTTTCTAACCCTAGCAAAACCTATGCAATAGATAAACTATCTAGATGTGCAACTATGGTTTTGCTAGTGTGTTGCTATCTCTACCGCAAATGTATTAAAGTAATCAATGTAAATGCGGAAGCTAAAGAGCAAGGGCCCCGTTCGCTTGTCTTAAAATGGCTTGTTCGGCTTCTTTTTTCAGCCGGAACAGTGTTTTTCTCTCACAACAATTCAGCTGGAACAGTATTTTTCAGCCAGTTTCAGCCAAGTTTCAGACCAGCGAACGGGGCCAAGGTAGAGATATGCAAACTCCCATCGATGACTTCGGTATTTTTACCGAGGTATCGAGAAGCGCGCAAGCTTCCCCCTAGTCCTCGTTGAAGCCCCTCGCAAGGAATCCCTTGCAAGGGCCAAGCTCTCGGTCGGGTAACTCCGTGGATAGCCTCGGGCCTTCCCCACGCGCAAGTGGGTCTCCGATGTGCCTTTTGACAAGCCTTTCCCGGATGCTCCCTGCCTTCTTCACTATCAAGCTTCCGGCTGAAATGCTGCGGGCCTTGTTCCCTCCGGTACACGGTGGCGGCCATACCACAAATGCGGTTGATGTGATCTCGCAAGACTTCAAGCCCCTCCGATGTACAACAATGGTGCTCACAAGCACCGAGTGGTAAGAGGTATGCAAACCTCACTAAACACTAGGCCTAAACCTAGAGCAAGCGCATAAGCGGTGGTCTAATCAACCTAAGCACTTCGCAAAGCACCTACGCTAATCACCTGATGAAACACTAAGCACTATACAAGTGGAGATCACTAAAATGGTGTATCAACACCCTTGGTATGTTTCCTCAGCTCCACACTTCTCAAATGGCCGGTTGGGGGTTGTATTTATAAGCCCCACTGAGAAAGTAGCCGTTGGGGTCGAATTCCCGCAAAACTGCTACTGACCGGATGCTGAATCGTCCTGACCGGACGCATTCGGTCGTCCTGACCATTGAGCCAACAATATACTGATTAGACGCTGCCAGCGTTCGGTCACCTGCCACCGGACGTGTCCGGTCATAGTTTTACTGTTCTGGAATCTCTCTGTACTCGATTGGACGCTACTTCCCTATGTCTGGTCGGTTGCCGCCAGCGTCCGGTCTAGTGTCCGGTCGCCGGTCTACCGAGCCACTTGCCCAACGTCTGATCGTAGCGTCCAGTTGCTTGTCCAGTGTCCGGTCCTGCATCCGGTCACCACAGTGAGCTCATTTCTTTGCGATCTTGCATACGGCTTGGTTCCAATCTTCATGCTTGGACTTTGCTTGATCTCTTGGGTCTTCTCTTGTGCTCCTAAGATCTTGCTTGAGGTGTTGATCATCGGATCATCACGTCGCCTTCGTCCAAGTTATGTCTTGCACCCTATTGAACTACAAAACAAACACTTGCAAATTCATTAGTCTAATTTGGTTGTGTTGGTCATCAAACACCAAAATCCAAAATAAATGGGCCTAAGGTCTATTTTTCTTACAATCTCCCCCTTTTTGGTGATTGATGCCAACACGATCAAAGCAAGCAAATAATAAGAATTTGGAAGTTAAAAACTACCTACTTGCTAGGATGCAATGCAAAGGGCAAGGTTATATGATACTTAAAGATACCAATTAAAACTTTACTTAAAAGCTTGTCTTGCCCTTGCAAATGTCCCCATGTGATCTTTATGGATTAAAGCCTAGCTTTCTAAAAAAAATTCTCCCATTACTTAGACTAACCCATAATCCATTTTCCTCCCTTTCTCGGACCATTACTACTTGTAATTAAATGCTTATCTTTGGACCTTCAAATTCTCCCCTTTTGGCATCAAACACCGAAAAGGAAGACATTAGTAGCACAAGGGAGGGTCAAATTTTGTGATCCTTTGTATAGAGTGAAATGGATCACAAAATTTGACTCTCACATTATATAGACTAAGCTCCTCCTAAATATATGCATACATATGGTAGAAAGCAAAGCATATGTATAATTAGCAACTTATTGTACAAGAGAGTTTAATCTATATAATACATAGAGAAAGCATATAAATATGTGGTGAAATCAACATGATGGTGCTAATTGAAGAATGATGCTTAACTCCGGGGACTCCAATTTCCTTACAATGAGACTACTACACATGTGATAGGTTAAAAAAATTGATACCATTTAAAAAAGTGTTAGTCTCAAAGCATCCAACTTGTAGATTAAGCTCCCCCTAAATTTGTGCACACAAGTGTTGAATCTTGTAAAATTTGTGCATATTGATTTAAGTATCAAAATACCATTTGAAAGATGACTTCTCATAAATGTGAGAATCATTTTCAAAAATGATATTCGGGAGAGATTATCTACAATTTGGACTTTGGCACATATTAGATGAATAATTGTAAAACAAGCTATGTGCCGTGCTTCTAAATAATTTTAAACCATGTAGGTTTGCTCCAAGGGTTGATAATGAAACCGAGCAAGCCTACCATATGATATACCTATTGAATGCATGACAAAAGATTTAAGCATGTAAATGCAAACATAGGCATGAAAGATAACTAGATGCTTTAAGAGTATGTCAATTGAAAAACAATACCAATTGAAATGAATACTAATTGAAAGTAATGACATCTAGTTACCTAACATGGGAAGGGGAATTTAGGTCCATAGTATTCACTAACCCACTTGGCAATGATTTTGTCCATTATGATGCACCCCATGAAATGCACCCAAACTTTGCCAAGTCTCCAAATTCCCCGTAGTCCGATGGACTTCTCACTTTCCTTTCGGGATCCAAACCTTCTTGGTGCTCTTCATGTTTGAAATGATTTCCTTTGGCACCCAAAAGCATTTGACCCCATAGTTGGCTTGCTTGTTCACCTTGATGGCCGCCACCTTGTCATTTTTCTTCTTCTTCAAGAGATAAGGTGTGGAGGCCTTCTTGTCCACCTTGTTGGTGTAGGTGTTGGAGAGCTTGCTTGTTTGCTTTTTCTCCTTCTTCTTTGCTCCTCCCCCATTCTTCACCTTGCACTCATAGGACTTGTGACCTTCCTTGTGGCACACGTAACAAACCATGGTTTGTCCTTCATCAAGCTTCTTCACTCTATTAATGGTGTTATCTTGATGAAGTTGGGTTTGCTTTGCCTTACCTTTCACTTGAGTCAAGTCCTTGGTGAGGCGAGCTACTTCTTGCTTGAGTTGCTCATTCTCCTTTGCAACCTCTTGTGTGCATGTATCTATAACAACTTTCTCAACACAAACTTGCTTGCACAAAGGTAAGTCTAAACATAAATCATTGCAAGAAGTAGAGGCATCCTTTTTAGACATGTTAAAGATAGAACTTTTCTTTTTAGATGCCTTAGTGGGGGTTGTGCTAACGGCTTCAAGATTAGCAACTTTATTAGTTAGCTCACCACAATGTTTGCACATGGTTTCCATTTTAGCAAGCAAACTATTATATGCTTCTTGTGAGCTAACTAACTTTTCTTTTAATTTTTCATTTTTCTTTTCAAATTGCTCATCATTGATTGTGCATGCATTTGTTGTTGCACTAGCCTCAAGTATCTCAATTTTATTAGATAATTCAACATTGAGATTAGCAAAGTTCTCATATTGTTCAAGCAAGGTTTTGTATGCTTTTTGTGAACTATCTAGCTTTTCTTTTAAGCTTTTGAGCTTCTTTTGTTGACTAGTGCAAACTTTAGCAAATTTAAGATTTTCTTGCACAAGTTCATGATAAGAAGGCATATCATCATCACTATCACTCTCACTAGAGGAAGAGCTTTCGTTACCTCGTGCCATAAGGCACACACGAGAGGAGCTTAATGATGAGTGCTTACGGCCTTGCCTCTTGTGGTGGGGTTCTTCTTCACTTGAAGAATCATCCCATGATCTTATTGATGTGAGGGCTTGGTTCTTGCATGCCTTCTTCTTTGTCTTGGGTGTGGGCTTGTTTGGACAAACTTCCACAAAGTGCCCCAACTCACTGCATCCATAGCATTCTCTCTTTCTTTGCTCTTTTCTTTGATTTATGAAAATGAAATCTTGAATTTGGATGGGCACACCCTTGACATTGAGCCTTTGGATCATCTTCTCCACCTTGTTTATCACTTTGATTGATTCTTCATCAAGATCAAAGGTGGAGGAAGATTGATCATCACTTGAATCTTCATCATCATCATCATCGTCCTCATCTTCTTCTTCATCTTCACTTGAGGAACTTGAGATTGAGCTTGTTTCAACTTGCTTGCCCTTCATCTTCTTTTTTTGCTACAAGTGAGAGCTTTGCCTTTGCTTGATGAAGAAGCTTCTTCTTGACCCATCTTTCATGACATTTTAAATGCCACTAACTTGCCAATGACTATGCCCGAGGTCATATTGCTCAAGTCCTCCATGTTGTGAAGAATGGTGATGATGCTTGCATATTTCTTTTGTGGTAACACGGAGATGATCTTCCTCACGATGTTCGCATCATCTAGCTTTAATAATCCTATAGAATGGAGCTCATTGATAATTAGATTCAAACGAGAATACATATCATGAACAAGCTCATCATCATTCATAGTAAAGGAATCATAGTTTTGCTTTGCTAGACAATGTTTTTGCTCACGGATATTGCTAGTGCCGTCATGGAGCTCTTGGAGTTTTAATCAAATTTCATGTGCCGTATTTAAAGTGAATACTTGGTTAAAAACATCCATACTAAGTGATTCAAATAAGCAATTTTTAGCTCTAGCATTGAAGTGCATTTCTTTTTCATCACTCTTTGTGGGTTTTTCGAGATTCTTGATGGGTTTCATCCCGTCACGAGTGACTTTCTATACACCTAAATCAACTGCCTCAAGGTGGCAAGCCATTCTAGCGTTATAGCATGAGAAGTTAGTACCGTCAAAGTACGGAGGCCTAGCGGTATCCATCCCAACCACTCTAAATAGCATCGGCTCAACGGCGGTTAAGCCAAAAGTCCAAATTGAGCCAACCGGCTCTGATACCAATTGAAGGGACCGTGATGCCTAAGAGGGGGGGGGGTGAATTAGGCAACTTAAAAAATCTAACTCTAAACTATGGCCTCTTTTTCTAACCCTAGCAAAACCTATGCAATAGATAAACTATCTAGATGTACAACTATAGTTTTGCTAGTGTGTTGCTATCTCTACCGCAAACATATTAAAGTAATCAATATAAATGCGGAAGCTAAAGAGCAAGGTAGAGATATGCAAACTCCCATCGATGACTCCGGTATTTTTACTGAGGTATCAAGAAGCGCGCAAGCTTCCCCCTTGTCCTTGTTGGAGCCCCTCGCAAGGGCCAAGCTCCTAGTCGGGTAACTCCGTGGATAGCCTCGGGCCTTCCCCACACGCAAGTGGGTCTCTGATGTGCCTTCCAGCAAGCCTCTCCTAGATGCTTCCCGCCATCTTCACTATCAAGCTTCCGGCCAAAACACCGTGGGCCTTGTTCCCTCCGATACACGGTGGCGGCCACACCACAAACGCGGTTGGTGTGATCTCGCAAAACTTCAAGCACCTCTAATGTGCAACAATGGTGCTCGCAAGCACCGAGTGGTAAGAGGTATGCAAACCTCACTAAACACTAGGCCTAAACCTAGAGCAAGCGCATAAGCAGTGGTCCAATCAACCTAAGCACTTCGCAAAGCACCTACGCTAATCACCTGATGAAACACTAAGCACTATACAAGTGGAGATCACTAAAATGGTGTATCAACACCCTTGGTATGTTTTCTCAGCTCCACACTTCTCAAATGGCCGGTTGAGGGTTGTATTTATAAGCTCCACTGAGAAAGTAGCCATTAGGGTCGAATTCCCATGAAACTGCTACTGACCGGACGCTGAATTGTCCTGACCGGACGCATCCGGTCGTCCCGACTGTTGAGCCGGCAATATACTGATTAGACGCTGCCAGCGTTCGGTCACCTGCCACCGGACGTGTTCGGTCGTAGTTTCACTGTTTTGGAACTCCTCTATACTCAATCAAACGCTGCTTCCCTACGTCCGGTTGATTGCAGCCAGCGTCCGGTCCAGTGTCTGGGTCTTGCATATGGCTTGGTTCTAATCTTCATGCTTGGACTTTGCTTGATCTCTTGGGTCTTCTCTTGTGCTCCTAAGATCTTGCTTGAGGTATTGATCATCAAATCATCATGTCGCCTTTGTCCAAGTTACGTCTTGCACCCTATTGAACTACAAAACAAACACTTGCAAATTCATTAGTCCAATTTGGTTGTGTTGGTCATCAAACACCAAAATCCAAAGTAAATGGACCTAAGGTCCATTTTCCTTATAGAAACGACTGGACGCTGAGATCCAGCATCTGGTCACTTTCTAACTGACTCGTCCGAACATCACTTGACTATTGAAATCAGGTGATCGACATTTGAAGCCGATGACATGTGGTGCACATTGCACGACCGGACGCTGAGGACCAGCGTCCTATCAATCTAACTAGAGCATCCGGTCGGCCCGTGTTCAGTGTAGTGAGGAGCCCAACAACTCTATTTTGTGGGGGCTTCTATCTAAGCCCCATGGCTAGCTCAAGCTCACTCTCTTGCATATTTTCATTGACATAGCAACCTTGTGAGCTTAGCCAAAGCCCTCCCACTCATCTCCATCATTGATTCGTCATCTTTGTGAGATTGGAAGAGAATCCAAGTGCATTGCTTGAGTGATTGCATCTAGAGGCACTTGGTATTCATGTTGCGCTGTAGATTTCACTTGTTGCTCTTGGTGGTTGCCACCACCTAGATGGCTTGGTGCAGTGGTGGAGGATTGGCACGAGTTGGTGATTGTTCATGGCCATCTCTGGTGATTGTGAGGGGAGTTGTACCTTCCTCGGCGGACTGCCGAAAGGTAACTCTAGTAAATTGCTTGTGTCATTGAGTTACCTCACTTGTGGGCAGGTTCTTACGGTGTCCAATCATGTGGATGAGGTTTGTGCAACACCTCTTAGCCATCGAACCACCAAGTGTTGGTTGACACAACGGGGATGTAGCATGTTGGCAAGCATGTGAACCTCGGGAGAAAATCGGTTGTCTCTTGCCATTTGGTATTCTCCCGGTGATTGATTTAATATTCACCTTGTGATTGGTTCACTCCTCTACACGGCAGTATAATCGCCCTACTCACTCATTTATATTCTTGCAAACTAGTTGTGGCAAGCTCTTTAGTGTAATTAGAATTGAGAGCTTTCTTTGTTATTTTAAGTTCATCTAGTGGAGCTCTTTAGAGTAGCAAGATTGAGAGCTCTTAGTGAATAGTAACTTTGCAAGTTGTGTGTCTAAGAATTATTGCAATTAGAATTGTTGGATAGGTGGCTTGCAACCCTTGTAGAGCTAGAGCAAGTTTGCTTTTCGCTATTTGTCATACTAATCAAATTGCTCTAGTTGATTTGTAGATTTTTAAATAGGATATTCACCCTCCCTCTAGCCATATTAGGACCTTTCAAGTGGTAATAGAGCCATGGTCACCGTTTGATTGAAGGCTTAACAACCTCAGTGTCAAATTATGGCTCAAGTTGTGTTCAACTATGTGAGGGGCAAACCACCGTTCTTTGATGGCACATGCTATGATTATTGGAAGAGAAAGATGAGGATGTATCTTGGTTCAATTAATGATCCAAGTGCATTGCTTGAGTGATTGCATCTAAAGGCACTTTGGTATTCGTGTTGCACTGCGGATTTCACTTGTTACTCTTGGTGGTTGCCACCACCTAGACAGCTTGGTGCAGCGGTGGAAGATTGGCACGAGTTGGTGATTATTCGTGGCCATCTCCAGTGATTGTGAGGGGATTTGTACCTTCCTCGGCGGAGCACTGAAAGGTAACTCTAGTGGATTGCTCGTGTCATTGAGTTACCTCACTTGCGGGTAGGTTCTTGTGGTGTCCAATCATGTGGACGAGGTTCGTGCAACACCTCTTAGCCGTCGAACCACCAAGTGTTGGTCGACACAACGGGGACTAGCGTGTTGGCAAGCACGTGAACCTTGGGAGAAAAATCGGTTGTCTCTTGCCATTTGTTATTCTCTCAGTGATTGGTTTCATATTCATCTTGTGATTGGTTTATTCCTCTACATGGCGGTATAACCATCCTACTCACTCGTTTATATTCTTGCAAACTAGTTGTAGTAAGCTCTTTAGTGTAATTAGATTTGAGAGCTTGCTTTGCTATTTAAGTTTGATTAGTGGAGCTCTTTAGAGTAGAAAGATTGAGAGCTCTTAGTGAGTAGTATCATAGCAAGTTGTGTGTCTAGCTACCATTGCAACTAGAATTGTTGGATAGGTGGCTTGCAACCCTTGTAGAGCTAGAGCAAATTTGTATTTCGCTATTTGTCATACTAATCATATTGCTCTAGTTCATTTGTAGATTTTTAAATAGGCTATTCACCCCCCCTCTAGCCATATTTGGACCTTTCAAGTGGTATCGGAGCCGTGGTCACTGTTTGATTGAAGGCTTAACAACTTCGGTGTCAAATTATGGCTCAAGTCGTGTTCAACCATGTGGGGGGACAAACCACCATTTTTTATGGCACATGCTATGATTATTGGAAGAGAAAGATGAGGATGTATCTTGGTTCAATCAATGATCAAGTATGGGAAGTGACCGAGAATGATTATGCTATCATCAATCCCGATGATCCCACCAACCAAGATAAGATCAACAAGCAATGCAATACAATGGCTCTCAACACCATATACAATGCCATTGATTCCAAGGTGTTTGAGCAAATCAAGGATTGTGAAAGAGCAAATGAAGTGTGGAAAAGATTGGAAGAAACTTATGAGGGCACACCAGCGATGAAGAGTGCCAAGTTGTATATCCTCAAGGATAAATTAACAAGCTTCAAGATGAAGGAAGATGAGAGCATTCCAGAAATATTCCATCGATTGCAAGTGATTGTCAATGATTTGAAGGCATTGGGAGAGAATATCAAGGATGATGATGTCTCTCATCGGTTCTTGATGTGCCTACCTCCAAGATTTGAGATGTTGAGATTACTCATCATAAGAGGAGGATTGAAGGAGATTACCCCCAACCAAATACTAGGTGATGTCATGACCCAAGAGACATACCGTGTGGAAAGGGAGGGGGATGACAAGAAGGAAGAAGACAAGAAAAAGAAGAGTATAGCATTCAAGGCTAGCTCATCATCATCCAAGAACAAGGGCAAGTCCAAGAAAGAATCAAGCGATGGTGATGATCTTAGTGATATTGATGATGAAGCTATGGCCCTATTTGTCCGCAAGATGGGAAAATTCATGAAGAAGAAGGGCTATGGTGCAAGAAAGAGAAGAGATCACACCAAGAGCAAAGAGTATGTGAGAAGATGCTATAATTGCAAGAGCCCCGATCATGTTGTAGCAAATTGTCCCTACAATAGTGATAATGATGAAGATGAGAAGAAGAAGCACAAGAAAGATAAGAATGAAAAGAAGGAGAAGAGAATGACCTTCCAAAAGAAGAAGAAGGGTGGAGGCTATGTAGTCACTTGGGATAGTGATGGTTTCTTGGATGGTGATAGCTCTAGTGATGATGACAAGAAATCTATCAAGAGAGCACTAGCAAGCTTCGTCATCAACAAGAAGCTCTCCATCTTTGACACTCCATCGATTTGTCTCATGACAAAGCCTACCAAGGTAAAATATGATGAGAGTGATGATGATGAATGTGAAAGTGACTCTTGTAGGAATGATAATGATGATGATGAGGATGAGGAGTACACCAAGGAGGAGCTCTTGGACATATGTGAGCAAGTGCACGCTTGTAATGAGATGAAGAGAAAGGAGTGCAAAGAATTGTGCAAGAAAGTAAAATTTCTTGAGCAATCCTTTGATGAGCTCAATGCTACTCATGAGAGGCTAATGGAAGCCCATAAGAAGCTTGGCAAAGCTCACTCTAAGCTTGAAAAGGCTCACTCCTCTCTTATTGAGCAAGTCAAAGTGGAGGAAGCCAAGAAGGAGCAAGTGATCATATCATGTGATGTGGGACTAACATGTGATCTTATTGATGAATCTATTTTTGTTGCTCCCACTAACACTTCTTGTAGCACTACCACTTCCACTTCACCCTTGAGTGATGGTCTCACTTGTGAAAACTCACTAAAACTAGAAAATGAGACCCTCAAGAAGGAGGTGAATGAGCTCACTCGTGCCTTAGGCAATGCCTATGGTGGAGATGCCCGCTTGCTAAAGTGCTTGAGTAGCCAAAGGTTTTCTCTCAACAAAGAGGGATTAGGCTATACCCCCAAGAAAGGCAAGGTGGCCTTTGTCACTCCCAAAGCTAGCTTTGTGAAGGGTAATGGTCAGTTTTGCAATAGATGCAAGCAAATTGGGCATATAGAGCAATATTGCAAGATTAACAAGAACAAGCTACCTAATATATCCTCAATTAAATTTGATTCTTGTTATATGCTTTATAAGGGTGCCAATGGTGTGAAGGCTAAGTTCATTGGTACACCAATTGTGGGCCTAAGAAGAAGGCCATTTGGGTACCAAAGACCTTGGTAACTAACCTTCAAGGATCCAAGCAAGTTTGGGTACCTAAAAGAAATTGATCCTCTTTTGTAGGTCAATTATAAAGCCAAAGAAAGATATTGGGTGCTTGATAGTGGGTGCACACAACACATGACTGGTGATCTAAGAATGTTCAATTTAATCAATAAAAACAAGATCAATGGGATTGATAGTATCACATTTGGTGACAATGGCAAAGGCAAGGTCAAAGGACTTGGTAAGATTGCAATATCCAATGACTTGAGCATTTCCAATGTGCTACTAGTAGAGAGCTTGAACTTCAACCTATTATCGGTAGCTCAATTGTGTGATCTTGGTTTCAAGTGCATATTTGGTGTGGATGATGTAGAGATTATAAGTGTAGATGGCTCTAACTTGATATTCAAAGGATTTAGATATGAGAATCTATACTTGGTTGATTTCAATGCTAGAGAAGCTCAATTGTTAACATGTTTGATCACTAAGTCTAGCATGGGTTAGTTATGGCATAGAAGGCTTGGTCATGTTGGAATGAAACAATTGAATAAATTGATTAAGCATGACTTAGTTAGAGGCTTGAAAGATGTCACATTTGAGAAGGATAAGCTATGTAGTGCATGTCAAGCCAGAAAGCAAGTTGGTAACACACATCCTAAGAAGAGCATGATGAGCACATCTAAGGCTTTTGAGTTAATGCACATGGATTTATTTGGACCAACCACATACACTAGCATTGGAGAAAATAAATATGGATTTGTGATTGTGGATGATTTCACTAGATACACATGGGTATTCTTTCTTATTGACAAGAGTGATGTGTTTGTAATATTCAAATCATTTGTCAAGGGCATTCATAATGAATTTGAAACAACCATAAAGAAAGTGAGAAGTGACAATGGAAGTGAATTCAAGAACACTAGAATTGATGAGTTATGTGATGAATTTGGAATTAGACATCAATTCTCGGCCAAGTACACTCCTCAATCAAATGGCTTAGTTGAAAGGAAGAATAGAACTTTGATTGACATGTCAAGATCAATGTTGAGTGAGTACAATGTGAGTCATTCATTTTGGGTCAAAGCAATCAACATGGCTTGCTACTATAGCAACCAACTCTATTGTCACTCCATGATGGAGAAAACACCTTATGAGCTATTGAATGGAAGAAAGCCCAATATAGCATATTTTTGGGTTTTTGGTTGTAAATGCTACATATTGAAGAAATGCACTAGATTGAGCAAATTTGAAAAGAAATGTGATGAAGGTTTCTTACTTGGTTACTTCACTACTAGCAAGGCTTATAGAGTTTGGAATTTGGCTAGTGGTACTCTTGAGGAGGTTCATGATGTGGAATTTGATGAAACAAATGGTTCCCAAGAGGAAGATGAGAATCTAGATGATGTAAGAGGCACTCAATTGGTCAATGCAATGAAGAACATGGACATTGATAATATAAGGCCTAGAGAAGTGATTGATGTTGAAGATGACAAGAACCAAGTGCTCTCTAACTCAAATGTGCAAGCTAGTGGCTCTCATGATCATGTTCAAGCAAGTACTAGTGTTGAAAATGTGCAAGATCAACAAGAAGTTGTTAGTTCATTATCTCAACCAAATGATCAATCAAATGCTATCAATCAAGTGCAAGTGCTTCAACCAACCAATATTGCAAGTGATCATCTATTGGACACTATCATTGGTGATATTTCAAGAGGTGTGCAAACAAGATCAAGATTGGCTTCATTTTATAAGTATTTCTCATTTGTGTCATCCATTGAACCTAAGAAGATAGATGAAGCTTTGAGGGATATTGATTGGGTCAATGCTATGCATGAAGAGCTAAACAACTTCACAAGAAACCAAGTATGGAATTTAGTTGAGAGGCCTAAGGATCATAATGTGATTGGAACCAAGTGGATCTTTCAGAACAAGCAAGATCAAGATGGGATAGTAATAAGGAACAAAGCAAGATTAGTGGCTCAAGGTTACACTCAAGTCGAAGGTCTTGACTTTAGAGAAACATATGCCCCTGTTGCAAGATTGGAAGCAATTAGAATCTTGTTAGCCTATGCTTGTGCCCACAACATCAAGTTGTACCAAATGGATGTAAAAAGTGCATTTCTCAATGGGTACATCAATGAGCTTGTGTATGTTGAGCAACCTCCCGGTTTTGAAGATGAAAAGAAACCCAACCATGTTTATAAGTTGAGAAAGGCTTTGTATGGATTGAAACAAGCACCTAGAGCATGGTATGAGAGATTGAGGGATTTCCTACTCTCTAAGGGATTCAAGATGGGAAAGGTTGACACCACTCTCTTCACCAAGAAGCTTAGAAATGACTTGTTTGCAATGCAAATCTATGTTGATGATATTATCTTTGGATCAACAAATCAAGAATTTTGTGAGGAGTTTGGCAAGATGATGGCAAGTGAGTTTGAGATGTCCATGATTGGAGAGCTTGGCTACTTCCTTGGTCTTCAAATAAAGCAAATGAAGAATGACACATTTGTGAGTCAAGGCAAGTATATCAAGAACATGCTCAAGAAGTTTGGAATAGATGATAGTAAAGCTATTAGTACACCAATGGGGACAAGTGGAAGCTTAGATAGTGATGCTAGTGGCAACATGGTGGAACAAAAGATGTATCAGTCTATGATTGAAAGCCTACTCTATGTGACCGCATCAAGACCGGATGTGATGTTTAGTGTATGCATGTATGCTAGATTTTAAGCCTCACCAAGAGAAAATCACTTGAAAGCAACAAAAAGAATATTGAGGTACTTGAAGCATACACAAAATGTTGGATTGTGGTATCCCAAAGGAGCAAGATTTGAGTTGATTGGATATTCGGACTCCGATTATGTGGGATGCAAAGTTGAAAGAAAGAGCACATCAGGCACATGTCAACTATTGGGAAGATCACTTGCATCTTGGTCATCAAAGAAGCAAAATAGTGTAGC
This sequence comes from Miscanthus floridulus, assembly GCF_019320115.1. Lineage (NCBI taxonomy): Eukaryota > Viridiplantae > Streptophyta > Magnoliopsida > Poales > Poaceae > Miscanthus > Miscanthus floridulus. The sequence goes on along the minus strand of NC_089588.1, from coordinate 37,118,690 downwards.
ACTTTCAACCACCGAAGCGGAGTACATTTCGACCGGTAGTTGTTGTGCTCAATTACTTTAGATGAAGGCTACTTTGAGTGACTTTAGAATTAAATTCAAGCAAGTGCCATTGTTATGTGATAATGAAAGTGCCGTAAAGCTCACCAACAACCCAGTTCAACACTCAAGAACAAAGCATATAGATGTCTGTCATCACTTTATAAGAGATCACTAATAAAAAGGGGACATTTACATAGAGAGTGTGGGCACCAAAGATCAACTTGTCGATATATTCACCAAGTCACTTGACGAGAAGAGGTTTTGCAAGCTAAGGAATGAATTGAACATACTTGACTTCTCCAATATGTGTTGATGCACCCCCCAATTTTATATGACATGCCTCTCCTTCGAGCAATCCAAGGTAAAAATTGATTGGCATGGCATACATCCTTGCTAAAGACATGATTAGTGCATCTAGACATATTTCACATTTGAATAGGCTCATTCATGAAAATCAAATGAATTTGATGCTTGTATGGTACCACTATTGTTTGTATATTTGAAATGATCTAGTGGTAGCATATGACATGTTTGTAGGCTTGTAAACCTAGTGTTTGATCTATAAAATGAGCTATAAGTGTTTAACTCAACATGGTACAAGATAACCCTTATTTGGAGGTGTGAAGAAGCTTGTCCTTGGATCAAACCGAGTTAAATATCTTTTGCAAAGTAATCCAGATTAAACCAAATTAAGAAAATAATCCTCATTTCACATGGTTTCACCCCAACCTATCTATAATTTGAGCTCACCTTTTGTGCTAATTGTTGATAAAGGGGGAGAGAAATTCACAAAGATAATAAGATAGGAGGAGCAAACAAATGAAATGACATTATAAGGGGATCAATAAAAATACACACAAGTAGGGGGAGCAAGCTCATAAACTTGTATGTTGCATTTTGATGTGCATTTTATATATTTGCTTGCATAGCACAAGTTCTAAATTTCTATATCCATGCTTGTGTAGTGTATGCTAGTTATAGGCTTGAATGTTGAAATGAAAAACTAGCATGCATAGGCTAAAGAAACTAGATCCTTGTTTATAATATTGATCTCATGGGGTATTCTAGTTTTTGTGTATGTCTAGTTACTAATGGTGCTAAGGATGGTATATTGGTGCACTCCGATTGGTATCACGCTTCAAAGGTCCATCTCTTATACCTTAGCATCATTTGGTAGAAATTGACTCCTATATTTCCTATCTAAGCATATGTACAAGCTATAATCCAAACTCTTAGCACATATGTAGGGGAAGCAAATGCTATCATTTGGAGTTCATGAAACTTGTCCATATTCTTTTACACATGGTAAATATGCTTGGGCAAGCAACGTGGATTCAATTAAATCTCAATTCATATCTTTGTAAAAGGGTTGTCATTAATTACCAAAAATGGAGAGATTGAAAGCTCTAGTTTGGTTTTGGTTAATTGATGAAACCCTAAGTGCTAACCTAGTTTATTAAAGTGATTATGAGATAGGTAGCACTACTCCAAGTGACGAAGCAATGGAGAAGATCATGACGATGATGATGGCATGGTGATGATCAAATGCTTGAACTTGGAAAATAAGAAAGAGAAAAATAAAAGGCTCAAGGCAAAGGTATAAATAGTAGGAACCATTTTGTTTCGGTGATCAAGATACTTAGCGAGTGTGATCATATTTAGGTTAGATAGCCATACTATTAAGAGGGGTGAAACTCATATCGAAATGCGGTTATCAAAGTGCCACTAGATGCTCTAACTCATTGCATATGCATTTATGATATAGTGGAGTGCTAACACCCTTGAAAACAATTGTGAAAATATGCTAACACATGTGCACAAGGTGATACACTTGGTGGTTGGCACATTTGAGCAAGGATAAGATACTTCACCGGTGGAGTGTCCGCCCGTAGAGTGTGGACAGTCCGATGGTGCCACCGGCGCCCTAGATAGAAAAGTTGAAGGTCACTGTAAGTGACCGGACGCTGGCCTCGATTGGACCGATGCGTCTAGTTAGTGGCAGCAAAGGGTGCGTGTTTCGGTCTTATGACCGGACGTTGGGTCACTTAGTGATCGGACACTGGCTGGGTGCATCCAGTCAGTGCTGACGTATGCTGACGTGAGACGCACAGAGGAGATGTTGTGTGACCAGACGCTGGGTGAGTCCGGTCGAGTATCACCGGACGTGTCCGGTCGTGAAATGTCGCATTTGGAACCTTACTGGAAACGACCGGACACTGAGATCCAGCGTCTGATCACTTTCTAACTAACGCGTCCGGTCATCACTTGACCGTTGAAATCGGGTGATCGGCATTTGAAGCCGATGACACGTGGCGCACATCGCACGACTGGACGCTGAGGTCCAGCATTCGGTCAATCTGACCGGAGCGTCCGGTCGGCCCGTGTTCAGTGTAGTGAGGAGCCCAACGGCTCTATTTCGTGGGGGCTTCTATTTAAGCCCCATGGTCGGCTCAAGCCCACTCTCTTGCACATTTTCATTGACATAGCAACCTTATGAGCTTAGCCAAAGCCCTCCCACTCATCTTTATCATTGATTCATCATTTTTGTGAGATTGGGAGAGAATCTAAGTGCATTGCTTGAGTGATTGTATCTAGAGACACTTGGTATTCGTGTTGCGCTACGGATTTCGCTTGTTACTCTTAGTGGTTGCCACCACCTAGACGGCTTGGTGCAGTGGTGGAGGATTGGCACGAGTTGGTGATTGTTCGTGGCCATCTCCGATGATTGTGAGGGGATTTGTACCTTCCCCAGTGGAGCGCCGAAAGGTAACTCTAGTGGATTGCTCATGTCATTGAGTTACCTCACTTGCGGGTAGGTTCTTGCGGTGTCCAATCGTGTGGACGAGGTTCGTGCAACACCTCTTAGCCGTCGAACTACCAAGTGTTGGTCGACACAATGGTGACTAGCGTGTTGGCAAGCATGTGAACCTTGGGAGAAAAATCGGTTGTCTCTTGCCATTTGTTATTCTCTCGGTGATTGGTTTCATATTCATCTTGTGATTGGTTCATTCCTCTACACGGCGGTATAACAATCCTACTCACTCGTTTATATTCTTGCAAACTAGTTGTAGTAAGCTCTTTAGTGTAATTAGATTTGAGAGCTTGCTTTGCTATTTAAGTTTGATTAGTGGAGCTCTTTAGAGTAGAAAGATTAAGAGCTCTTAGTGAGTAGTATCATAGCAAGTTGTGTGTCTAGCTACCATTGTAACTAGAATTGTTGGATAGATGACTTGCAACCCTTGTAGAGCTAGAGCAAGTTTGTATTTCGCTATTTGTCATATTAATCAAATTGCTCTAGTTCATTTGTAGATTTTTAAATAGGCTATTCACCCCCCTCTAGCCATATTAGGACCGTTCACTTTCCCTATATCTATGTATGTGTAAATCAAACATGAGACATAATTATCCCATGCCTCAAAAGTCAAAACTACTTAGTACTCCCTCTGTCCCTAAATATCTATCATTTTTGTTTTGCGAGAAACAACTTTGACTAAATATACAACAACAACAAAGCCTTTAAGTCTCAAACAAGTTGCGGTAGGTTAGAGTTGAAACCCAGCAGAAGCAATCAAGGTTCAGGCACATGAATAGTATTTTTCCAAGCAGTCCAATCTAAGGCTAAGTCTTTGGATATATTCCATCCTTTCAAGTCTCCTTTTATTGTCTCTATCCAAGTCAACTTCGGTCTTCCTCCGTCTCTCTTCACGTTACTATCTTGGCTTAGGATTCCACTACACACTGGTGTCTCTGGAGGTCTTCGTTGGACATGTCCAAACCATCTCAACCGATGTTGGACAAACTTTTTTTTAATTGGTGCTACCCCTAATCTATCACGTATATCATCATTCTGAACTCAATCCCTTCTTGTATGACCGCAAATTTAATGCAACATACGTATTTCCGCGACACTTATCTGTTAAACTTGTCGTCTTTTTGTAGGCCAACATTTTACACCATACAACATAGCAGGTTTAATCATCGTCCTATAAAACTTGCCTTTTAGCTTTTATAGTATCCTTTTGTCACATAGGACACCATAAGCTTGGCGCCACTTCATCCACCCTGCTTTGATTCTATGGCAAATATCTTTATCAATATCCTCGTCTCTCTGTACCATTGATCCTAAATATCAAAAGGTATCCTTCCTAGGTACTATTTGACTTTCTAAACTAATATCTTCCTCCTTTCAAGTAGTAGTGCCGAAGTCACATCTCATATACTCAGTTTTAGTTCTACTGAGTCTAAAACCTTTTGACTCTAAAGTCTTCCGTCATAACTCTAGTTTCTGATTCACTCATGTCTGGCTTTCATCAACTAGCACTACATCGTCCGCGAAAAGCATACACCATGGGATGTACCCTTTATGCCCCTTGTGACCTCATCCATCACTAAGGCAAACAGATAAGGGCTCAAAGCTGATCCTTGATATAGTCATATCTTAATCGGAAAGTTATCCGTGTCTCCATCACTTGTTCGAACACTAGTCACAACATTATTGTACATGTCTTTAATGAGCCCGACGTACTTCGTTGGGACTTTATGTTTATCAACTTTGACTAAATATACATTAAAAAAACTAAATTTAAAGATCTTTCTAATGATACTAATTATATACCATAAATATTAATATTAATATTTATGGTATATAATTAGTATCATTAGAAAGATCTTTAAATTTAGTTTTTAATAAATTTATTTAGAGATATAAATATTACACGTATTTTCTATAAATTAAATCAAACTTGCGGCACTTACTCAACGAGGAAGAGAGTAGATCGTATCACTGTCCCACACCCACCAAACACATGGTTAAAAAAATATCCGGAGTGCCGACGTACGCAGTGGTGCGTTACCGAGCCTGTTCGCTGGTTGGTTTCTAAATTGATAAGCCCGGCTGGTGCTGATTTATTGAGAGAAAAACACCGTTGGCTGGCTGATAAGCCCTGACTGAAACCAACTAGCGAACAGGCTGACTGCGTCCATTGCCCGAATTTTTTTACTTTTTAGCCCTTTTTTCAAAAGTTTATCACAAATAGACCCCTAGAGGAAAGATTTCAGAATCTGCACCCTTAGCTTGGCGCCATCGATGCTGGCGCCGAGCTAACACATCTCAGCGCCAACGTCCCTGGCGCCGAGCTCTTGAATTCGAAGCAGACATGGCGGTGACATGGTAGGTAACTCGGCGTCAGTACCTATGGCGTCGAGCTCGACGCCACTGCTCCTGGCGTCAACCTGACCGGATTGCTGTAGCATCCGGGGCAGGGGGCACGAGGGGGAGGGTGGCTTGCTCCCGCGCAGCGCGCGATGGAGCTCACCAATACCACCTGCCTCGAGAGGCTGTCCCTCCTCCCGGCTTTTTTCCAAGCGCCCCCGCTGGATTTGGCCCTGGGCGGCTGGGGTGTGGGGTCTAACGCTATCCGCACCGCAGACTTGCAAGCGCACCTGCAGCACGCGCGCGCGCCTGTAAAGCCCGCAGCGCGCGCCTGTAAAGCGCCCGGAAGCGTAGCGGCCGCAAAGCGCTGCGCCAATTCCAGCGTACTGGCCGCACACACGGTAAATACTATAGCAAGAGAGAGTAGGTGAGAGAGAAAGGGGAGGGAGAGAAATAAAATATGGAATAATAGGTATAGAGTATGAGATAGAGATAACATGGGTGTGGGAGAAATAGATATAGAGTAGAAAATTTCGATGACTAGGATAAAATATTTTTTTTTAAAAATGAAAATAGAGATCGACAAGTGCGAATAGCCTAAGGAACCTTTTGGAAAGCTGCACGACGGCAAGGTGTGTTTCTACTTTCTACAGCGGAGTGCAGTGGGATGGGATGGGACTCGCTGCACGTCGGTCGGAGTCGGACGCATGCAGACTCGTAGTTACTGTTTACCCATGGTGACCGAGACGACTGCTGTACTGCTATATGGGCCGGCCACGGCCAGGCCATGCAGTCCCCTCGTGACGAATTATTGGACTATTATTATTACTACCACTGTGCAACGCCAGCGATCGTAGCTAGCACAGTTTGCTTGATCCACTCAGAATATAGTGAGCTGATTTATTATGAGAGAAAAATACTATTCGTTGTTTAAAAAAATAAAGTTAGGCGATACGCATTTGCATTGTGTATGTATGTAGACTGCTGCGGGGCCCAGGGCCCAGGGGTAGGGTAGCATTAGCATCCCTCCGCCGACTGATGGATGGATACGTACTGATGTGTGGCTGCACGCGTATAAGTGAGTGGTCACGTACGTACTCCTCGCGTCTCGTCTACGTGGTCCTCTCGATCGTCTGTGGTGGAAGGCGTGTAGCCCGGAATCAAGGATCTCCGGTGCTGTACCTGTAAACTACTGGAGTTCCGATCCTGCAGACAGAACAGAGGTACTCCGTACTTGGTAGCAGTAGTTAGCTAGCTAGTGTCCCACAAATACGGCCGGTAGTGTACTGTCTTGAACAGACAGTGTCCGAGCATGGCGCACGTCAAGCCGTAGCCATCGATAGATCTCCAATCATTTAATTTCGTACTCGTATGTAGCAGGCAGGGTGCAGCAAGCGTATGCTGCGTGGAGCTCTCATTGGCTGGACCGGTCAGGTTGGCGCCACGAGCAGTGGCGTCGAGCTCACCATCAGAGGCACTAGCATCGATTTGTCTGTGGATGTTAGCTCGATGTCAACATCAATAGCGTCGAACTAAGAGTTCAGATTCTGAAATCTTTCGTCCAGAAATCTATCTGTGATAAACTTTTGAAAAAAAAACTAAAAAGTAAAAAATTCGGCGTCCATTGCCGTGGGCCCAAGAAGACGTGCCGACGTGCGCAGTGCGTCCATTGCCGTGGGCCCAAAAGACCAGGCGCGGGCTTCCCATCTCTTTCGTCTCAGCTGCCAGCTGCCCACAAGCCAAAGCCACGCCCACGTCCTCCGCGCCGCAGTGTCCGATCGATCGATTCCTTCTCGGGGGATTCAGGAGAGGAGGAGGCCAGGTTCCCGCCCCGCATTCGCACGCCGATCGATTCCGGATCTTAGCTGGAGAGCCTGGTGTCCCCTTTCTCGGTGCTCGTCGCGGGATTTTCGGTGAGAGTACTGTTCTCGCGGCGGCGCCCCACGGGATCGCGCCTGCCTTCCTCTATTTTGTTTTGTGGCCGGTTCTTGGAATTTGGTTGGAGAATCTGGGTTTTGCCCCCACCGAAATTGTCACATTAGAGTGCCTGTGATGTTTGGGCTTTCGATTGGTTCCGTCTTAAGGATGATGAAGCAGTACAGTGCTGGGATGGATTGTTTATTTTATTTTCTTCTGCTATATCTTCCGTTGCTCACGCCAATCCAACCCCAGTTATTCGTGCGTGAACTTGGTATTTTAACAGTAATACATGATTTGTTCATCTGTTAACAGTCAACACTGAAGGTTCACTTGGGCAAGCAATATAATTTTCCTTCTCTTCTAGTCCGATGCACCTCTAGAGAATTCTGACCTTTGTGCCATATTTATTTACCTAACATTCCTGGTTGATTCCATGTGTTGAATTTGTTTCAATCAACACTGCCTATCATCTTTATACAACATTGCGTTATACACCTTATGATCTGTCTGAAATTTGGGTTATGTGTTTTTGTAACGTGAAACTGACACAAACTTGGATTCTGTATGCTTCAACCAAATGATTTGTTTGCCTACCTTTACTCATCTTCAGTTACAGGCTTACAGCACCTAAGTGATATTTCTCTGATTTAAAGCAAACTAGACTTAGTGGATCCTTTGAGATATCAGATATCAATTTGACAGATTGATTCTTAGACCTTGATTAAAGTTTGAACAATTATTTATTTGAATTTGGTATACCTTGCTGACATTATATTTCCTGGATATATCAGCTGTATTATGGCATCATTTTTTTTGTTTCCATTTTTGACACATTTCTGAATTCTGATGTATTTACAGATCAGATATCCTTTGTTTGCCTTTCTGTGTGATTTGAAATGTCTGTGAATGTTCACACTCTTCGTCACTTCTAATATCCTGTAGTTTGTAAAATTCTTTTGTTGATTCACATGAATTTAATATATAATTGCTTCAGTGAATGTTAACCTGTTTGCAGGGTTAGTCCAAAGAAATAAGAAACATGGTACAGACTCATGTTGATGAGCAACCAAAGGGTGTGTCTCGGAATCGTCCACCTGCACATATGAATGGCGATGAAGTGAGATACTCCTTCCTTTATTCATATAAAAGCTACTGCCACACCATATTATGTTGACTTTATGAAAACTCAATAATTTAATCAGTCACAATTGTGTTTGCCATTAACAATCCAATTTTTATTTACATAAGTATAAAATGCTTAATTTTATGGGTTAATGTATGATCAATCTGGGCATATAATTATGAATGATAATTTTACCCATATCTTTGTTTTCATGATTCCAGTTAGGATTAACTCATAATTTGAATGGTTCTATCAACCACCTGTAAAAAGAATATGACTATATGAGTACTATTCATCCCTATTCCTGACTTATTAAGATCTCCCATTGTATTTTGGGTTCAAATGGGCTATTCTTTGATGTCAGGAAAAGGTTTGTCCTGGCCAACTCCCAGTGTTGACCTGGGAACATAAGCTAACTCATGTTAGACATGATTTGCCGCCATTCAGACTTACATGGAGAGAGACAGTGCAGCTGGTACTTCTTCTACGTTGCATAGCCTAGCCTTTTCTTCCACTGCCCGCCCCCCCTCCCCCCCCCCCCCCCCCCACCCCACCCCAACACACACAACACATAATCTTCATTTTACCGTTGCAGGCTGGTATTGGTTTACGTCTCAGTCGACATATCGTTGAGGAAACTTCAAAAGGGCGAGTATGTTTCATTATTTTCACATGTTCATGGATAATAACAAATTATCATGTGGAAAACTGATATGTTCCACATGCTTCAGTTTTCACTTGGATACCATGTAAGTTCTAGCTTCGTTAGTTTTCTACAGATTGCTGTTATTGATCCTATGAAAAAGGGGGCTGCAAGATCTGGTCAGGGTGTCCCACTTGGTGGTATAGGGTATATCTTCTTGTCTTTGCGTAATATGTGTTTACTGGAAATATCGAGTGTATATTCATCATACTTTATATTATATAAGATCTTCCAGGAAACTTATGTTCACCAGATTTAGGGTGTTCTTACTGCTTGATACTGTAAAGAGCTTGCGAGATTCCCTATGCATCACTTTGTTGCTAAACATGTTTGTATAGCATTTCGTAGTTCAAGTGCCATGAAGAAAGAATAAGCATATTGTATTTACTTTATTGTTTCACTTGAAATGACATGAAGCTACCTACATTAATTCTCACTTGCCATCTTAAACACTACGCTGGTAAATCAAAGGTCGCTCTCAGCAACTCAGCCATCCGTTTTATTATTTCCCTGTTAGGTAGTGGGGTCAGGGGTGTCACCACACTGAAATATGCAGGAGTGTGTGCCCTACTGGGCGAAAGGGAGATATAAAAAACAGTTTCAAGTAGTGCGTGCCCTAAAAATGTTTTCCTCTTGTTTGATGAAGCTTGTTGCCATATTTATGTATTTTCCTGATTGTTGGAAGTGTAGTGCAGGAAGTATTGGAAGAAGCTACAAAGGTGATTTCCAACGCTGGCAATTGTTTCCAGGAACTTGTGAAGATAAACCTGTATTGGCAAATCAATTTTCTGTAAGTCTTTAGTTTTCTCCACTTTCTTTCTGGCTGATAAATGTGTTCTTTTGTGTCTGATGATTCTTGGAATTTTAGATACTCTTTTCTAATGCAATCTCACTTTGTACTGGCTTAATGCCCTGTGGTGCTGATGCACCTTGTCAGACTTTTCGTGCTTTAATTAATGAACTATGGTGTGTTTTGATGCTTCTCAAGCTCATATCTGCTGGATTAACCCATGCATTAGCTGACGAGAACTGCGATAAGAATTTTAAATACAATGTTTGCTGTTTGTTTGATATTTAAGTGTTGTCCATTTAGGCCTTCATTTCCCGCCAAGATGGTAGAAAATATTCCACAGTGTTACATCCTGGGAAACCAGATTTGCCGAAGTAAGCACACTTGATGTTTTACTCCATGAGTTTCCTTTATAACAGGGAATAGTTTTGATTTTTTTGAGTACTTGAAAAATTCCTTAGAGCTTTTTAAATGCAGAGGAAGTGACATTTCAGGAATTGGATCCTGGGACTGGAATATGAGTGGACAACAATCTACTTACCATGCCCTTTACCCTAGGGCCTGGACAATATATGATGGTATTACAATAACTACAGAATTCTCTTTTGTTTAACATACTTCTATCTTTGTCTCATTTTGGATTGTGCTTGTTAGGAGAACCTGATCCTGAGCTCAATATAGTGTGCCGTCAGATTTCTCCAATTATTCCACACAATTATCAGCAGAGCAGCTATCCAGTTGCAGTATTCACTTTTACAGTAATACTACATACATTAAATTCCTTCAATCTACTATTTCACCTGTTCTTAACTTTATGATATAGCTCCACACCTTTGGCAATCACGTAAAAAAATTTCAGGTAACAAACTCAGGACATACAGCTGCTGATGTGACTTTGCTTTTTACATGGGCTGTAAGTTTCAGTAATGTTTTTTTTTTTTTTTGTGAACAGATATATCATAACTTTTATCATTATTGAATACTTACATTTTGTATCCCTTTTTCTCTGAACCTTCTTGCCTTATGTTTGTACATGCAGAACTCTGTTGGTGGAAAATCTGAACTCACTGGATATCATTCCAACTCCAGTATGATGTAAGAAAACAATAAGTACAAATTTTTAGCTGGTTTTCGAGCTTTTCTTGAATAAATAAGTTGTCGGGTTATATTTTTAATATGTCCTAATGGATGACAGAGAAAAGGATGGCGTTCATGGCATACTATTACATCACAGGTAACTAAAAAAATTATTTTTTCTTAGAAAACATGTTGTCTCCTAGGAGTTAGATATATGGTTAAACTGAACTCAGCCAAGGGCAATTTTCTAATTCTAAATATCTTAAATGTCATGTATCTGAGAGCAGAACAGCAGATGGTCAACCACCTGTAACTTTTGTGATAGCAGCACAGGAGAAAGAAGATATCCTTATCTCTGAATGTCCTTACTTTGTGATATCTAGGAGCTCTGCATCTGATGAATTCACAGCTAAAGATATGTGGAATTCTGTGAAAGAGGTTGGTTGAAGCTGGAAGCACTCTGAAATAACAAGGCATTTCCTATTATAAGATAAGATAATAGATAATGAAAAGACTAGTTGCATTTGTATGCTGAGTTTACATTCCTGCCTCATAGGTGAAACTATCACCTTTATGCAGTTGCACATGTAGCTGATCATCAGTTTATTTTATAACAAGAACCACAGTTCTCATTTAGGCAGCATTTCATTGTTGTTCTATGTTGCTTCTTATCACTGCATGTCAGATAGTGGATGGTACCAGACAGTGCATTCCTGTGTCAATCTTTTGAAAGTTGTTTATGTTTGAATTCTGAGTTTGTCACTTATTTTGTAGAATATGTAATGGATCAGACAGCTCAAAAATATTCCAAACTGCTAAAAAGTGGAAACATTGGTAGTTGGCTCAATTTTTTAATGTTTAATTGTGTACCGGCCATATAAATATAATCTTGGAATATGCCTGTTGTGGGTTAGTGAAAGTTGTTTCTGAGATAGTAGACAGGTTGAATGAGCCTTTTCCTAATGTCATGCACAAGTGTAAAGATTGAATGAAATCTTTACTTATGAATTGTAGTTGGGGTTTGTAAAAGTCAACAGGCTAGCTAAAATTGGGACGGACTCTCTGGTGCAAAGATATTTCATTTTCTGACTCAGAAAATTTCATCTTAGGTTTACGTTCATGATTACCTACATTCTGATTAAAGTGATGCCAAATACTCTGCTTTAGCTTTAGCTTCAGGGCTTGTATACATTGCTTTGGTTCAATGTGTCAAATATTCTACCACCGTATCCAGTTTAATTTCTGGTAAAATATGTTAGTAGTATGTATGAGAGGCTAAAATAACTTCCTTCCCATCGTGGCAGCATGGATCTTTTGATCATCTTGATCCCATCAAGACATCGATGTGCTCCAGACCAGGATCATCAATAGGGGCAGCTATTGCTGCTTCAGTTAAGCTGGCTCCCAAGGCAACCCAGGATATTTCATTTTCACTTGCATGGGCTTGTCCTGAAGTGAAGTTCTCTAGTGGGAAAACCTATCATAGGTTAGAACAGCACAATTTTCAGTAATTAACAAAACAGTAGTGCAACTGAAACTAACCTCGTTCCATGATTTTCAGGCGTTACACCAAATTTTATGGCACAGATGGTGATGCAGCAGCAGCCCTTGCTCATGATGCCATTCTTGGTATAATCCACTTCCTCACTATAATTCTATTTAATGCAGTCCTTTCTTACTTCAGTGTGCGCCATACACCCATACTACAATACTCCACTTTACATGAACTCAGCATATTTCTGAAATATTCTAACAACTGGACAGTATGGGTCTTAATGATAAATTATTTTCACTAACTATTTTTAAATTTGCAACATTAATACTAATAATTTTACATAAGTATTTGAAACGAATTAAATTAATATTTCCATGAGCAAGCTTTGTTATCAATTAGGAAAACTGAGTGGTTCCCTGTCAAATTGCTAACTGTGGAGATTCCTTGTGATTCCTCCCCTGATTACTGCCACACTGGTATCATCCAATTAATTTTACCGTGTATCATCCAATTAATTTTACGGTGTATCATCCAATCAATTTTACGGTGTATCATCCAATTAATTTTACCGTGTCCAAACTTATTTCATGAAAGACTAGTTCATTTCTCTTTTTCTGTTATACACCCATTGACACAGTATAGACTAATTTTTTGCTGACAATGTCATCACCAACGAGGTCCTTGTATCTGAAAGGGGAACATCCTGGATTGGACTCTTCTCTTTTGTAGTCATATTTCTTCCTATTAATATTTGTTGCTGACTTCCTTTGTATGCTTAATAAATTATAGAGCATGTTTCCTGGGAGAGGCAAATCGAGGAGTGGCAGAATCCTATTTTGCAAGATGAGAGGTTTCCGGCTTGGTTTGTTCCACCCTTAATAATTCATTTACTTGGTACACAAGATCTGAGGCTACTGAATGTCGATTTATAGCATGAACTTTCTTCGACAGGTATCCAGTTACACTTTTCAATGAACTCTACTATCTTAATGCCGGAGGAACTATATGGACAGGTATGCATCCATAATTTCTTTTTTTTTCCTCTAAATGAAGCAAATTACTTTTCCTGAGAATTAACTCAGAGACATTATCAGACGGATTGCCACCAATTCAAAGCTTGACAGCAATTGGCTGGAAAAAGTTTTCTCTTGACATGTTAAATGGTGAATCTGATGATTTCAATGAGACGGTTCGACAGAATAATACTGCTTCTGATATTCTTCATCGAATGGCATCAGTATTTGAGAGGATGCATGCGTCTATTGCATCAAATTCTGCTATAGGAACAACTTTGCTTCAGGGTGAAGAGAACATTGGCCAGTTTCTATACCTCGAGGGCATCGAGTATTATATGTGGAACACGTATGATGTTCATTTTTATGCATCATTTTCACTGATCATGTTGTTTCCAAAACTCCAACTTAGCGTCCAGAGAGACTTTGCTGCTGCTGTTATGATGCATGATCCTGAAAAGCTCAGGATCTTGCATGATGGAAAATGGGCTGCAAGAAAAGTGCTCGGCGCTGTTCCTCATGATCTTGGGTTATATGACCCATGGTTCAAAGTGAATGCGTACACGCTCTATAATACAGATCGATGGAAAGATTTGAATCCAAAGTTTGTGCTGCAAGTTTATAGAGATGTTGTGGCCACAGGCGACAAATCCTTTGCCCGAGCTGTTTGGCCATCAGTTTATATAGCAATGGCATATATGGAGCAATTTGACAAGGATAAAGATGGGATGATAGAAAATGAGGATTTCCCAGATCAAACATATGACGTGTGGTCGATGGCTGGTATAAGTGCATACTGTGGTGGTCTTTGGGTGGCTGCTCTTCAGGCAGCATCGGCCTTGGCACGTGAGGTTGGTGACAAAGCTTCTGAAAAGCTTTTTTGGGACAAATATGAGAAGGCCAAGTCTATCTATAGCAAGCTGTGGAATGGTTCTTACTTCAGTTATGATGATGGCGACAACAAAGTTAGCACATCTATCCAAGCAGATCAATTGGCTGGACAATGGTATATATCACTAATATATGTTAATTCTTTCTTGAATTTTAAATGTTGTCTAATATGATAAATAGATACAACTTTACCCCTTAACACATTACATGAATCGCTAACAGTTTTCAGTTTCGATCATCGATTGACATATGTAATAAATATTCGTGAAATTCTTGGATGAAGTCGAGTTGGAACATGGACAGTTGCTGCCAATTTTCTAGGAAATACATTTCTTTCTCCATTCAGTATTTTTATTATGTGTTTGTGTAAATATTTGTGGAAGCTAATATGTAAAATCAACTCCTTTTTGTCATTGCTATTAGTAACTTCTAAAATGCCTATACTATAAATGCTCGTTCGTGCAATCAACTTATGGCTTAGCAAACAAAAGCGTTTAAGTAGAATAAAGCATACAATATCAGAGTACTTGTGAAGGACCAGTCTTGTATCTGAATGACAGTGAGCTCCAGTTCCAGTAGTAGATAACTTTATATGAAGTCAAGATTGTGCACAACATTATGTTTCCATGATTAGTTTTTCCATCACAAAATTGTGAATGTTATCTTTGAATCAAATAGCATAATGAAAGTTCTGCTAAACTTACCTTGTTTACTAATAAATTTGATGCTGGGCTGTTACTTGTTCCAGGTATGCCAAAGCCTGTGGTCTCTTCCCAATTGTTGACAAAGATAAAGCACAAAGTGCACTAGAGAAGATATATTCTTTCAATGTGATGAAGTTCAAGGGTGGTACAAGGGGAGCTATGAATGGGATGTGGCCAGATGGCACTGTGGACATGTCTGCAATGCAGTCTAGGGAGATATGGCCCGGGGTGACATATGCACTAGCTGCAAGCATGATTCAAGAAGGCATGGTTGAGCAGGGATTTAAAACAGCTGAAGGGATCTATCATGCTGCCTGGTCTCCAGAAGGACTTGGGTGAGTATATGTGCATATAAATTGAGGTTTGATGTTTTTGCTGTCAACAGGTGTGTATGTGTTTGGACATGGTATAACATCTGAGATATAGAACTTTACCTGAGCCTAGTTATTTTTTAATATAGTGCCATGGACTTTGTTATAAGAATGCATTAACTTTGGGGATAGAAAGTTTGTTCCTAAATCTCTATGTTCTGAACTTTTTATAATGTAAAACCAGCAAGACATGTAGTGAATAAAGGTTAGGGATCTCCCTCTACCTGCCTGGTTTTTTTTTTCTCCTGAACTTTAATTTTGTACACTAAATGAGTTGCCTCTTTTTTCTCTGAATATGGTGGGCCTGGTGCAAGCGGTAGAGTCTTACCGCCTGTGACCGGAAGGTCCCGGGTTCGAGTCGCGGTCTCCTCGCATTGCACAAGCGAGGGTAAGGCTTGCCACTAACACCCTTCCCCAGACTCCGCACAGAGCGGGAGCTCTCTGCACTGGGTACACCCTTTTATAATCCACAGAAACATATAGTGAGACGCTAACATATACCGCTAATTCCACTCAATTTAGATTTATATTTTGTATAATGGACAGTGCATAGTGTGGCCTTTCTTATGCTATTAAGGAAACCTGACAATTTGATTTCCTCAGGTACTCATTCCAAACTCCTGAAGCCTGGAACAACGACGACGAGTACAGGTCCTTATGCTACATGCGCCCGCTTGCCATATGGGCAATGCAATGGGCACTCTCAAACCCGAAGCTCCACAACACTCCTCAGGCAGATATACCCCAGGATTCATTCCCCAAGAACCAGTTTGCCTACGCGCGGATCACAAAGCTCCTGCAGCTGCCTGAAGACGAATCATCCAAGAGCTTCCTCCGAGTGGTGTACGAGATCATCCGGAACAGGTTTAGGTCCTGATTGCCTCCGCGCACCTGTGCGCTGAGTGTCCAGATTGTTGAAACATTCACTGGTCATTGTCGGTTGTAAACATTGTTGCTGCTGGATACCGCAGATTCGTATAGAATCGGTCGTAATAAATATGTGAAGTGTGCCAGTTCGTACATAAATAAACATATATGAGGTGTTATGAGCTTTGATGGGGACATCTTCCTAGTAATCTCCGCGCAAATGTCTGCCTCAACCGTGCTGACCTTTCTCGGCGCTGTCTTGTTTATTTATTTCTTTGGAGTATGAAAGTTTCGCTTTTTTTTTGAGAATGAAAGTTTCGCTTTTCAAAATTTTATATTTATAGACATATACAGAACACAGTTGCTCCAGGCACGCAGGCGCACAACATTCAACATTGCAATATGCAAACAATCCGAAAATGGATCGGCTGGTTGCAACTTCGCCAGGTGCTGCGAAACCATCAGAAAATGGGTACGAAATTGCAACGAGCATGGGCCTTTTCCTACTAGTTGGGCCATGGTGGTAACTGCGATATGATGGGCCAACGTGGATGGAAGGATCCCCACATCTTTCCATTTTAGGTTTTGTTGTTAATACTCCTTGGCCCAATTATTGTACAATATACAGCTGCTTCTTCTAGAAATGGTTGTTTCAACATTTATTGTGATTTAACTGTTTCTAGAAATACTGACCCAACATTTTATGATGATTCATCTGCACGCTGAATCAACATTTTTTTTTAACGGAAATGCTTACTAGAGAGCGCGCACGCTCATTACGTTCTGCCCACTCACCCCGTCATCACGCACCGACGCGGTCTTTCCTCTTCCCGGCCTCTCTCTCTCTCTCAGCTCCTCCGTCCTCCCCACCGCACACACACACACACACACACACACACACACACACACACTCTCTCTCTCTCTCTCTCTCTCTCTCTCTCTCCCTCTCTCTCCGACAACATCCTCACCGGCGTCCGGCGAGCACCTCCAACGACGCCCTCCTCGTGCTCGCATCCATCACTTCCCCGTGCCCGCGCCCAAGCCCCACCACCTCCCACACGCGCGCCCATGGTAGATGCGGTGGCGGCGGGTAGGCCTCTCCTCCTCCTCCTCCTCCTTCTCCTCCTCCTCTTTCTCTCCTCTCTCCTCCTCGATCTGCTTTCTAGGGTTCCGGCAAGCCCTCCCCTATCTTCCTCAACCCCGATGGACTATAGAATGGCCGGCAGGGGGAGGTAGGTAGGCCAGGCGGTAGGGATGGTTGGCAGGCGGTTTAGGGGAGCTGGCGGCAGGGCCCGGTCGGGGCGGGGGAGGCTCGCCGGAGCTGGAGAAGATGGTGGCGGTGGGGGGAGGGGAAGAGGGCGGCCGCCACGGGCGCTAGGGCGTCGGAGTTAGGGAAGTGAGCTGCTGTGTTTTTTTGCGACTAAAAGCTATTGTACGAGGTGTGCGTGCTGAAAGTCGAAATCCTGCGCATGCACGCCGTAGTAAAGTCCTTTTTTTAAAAAAAAAAGTTGACACGATTGCTGGATATGTAACTGTTTCTAGATTGTTAACTCAACTTTTTAATAGAAACTGACATATCTAATTGTTTCTACAAATGACTAGACTTTTTTATGATTATTCAATTGCTTCTAGAAATGTTGAGACAATACATTTTAGTGATTATAAAATGTTGCATAAATGTTGACTCAACATTTGTTGATTTTTTTTTAGGAATACTAACATTTATTGATGGCATGGGCGAATCTAGGACCTGGTCTGGCTGGGCTGTAGGCCAGCAGTCTGAGTCCGGGCCATGTGGTGCAGTCTGAGTACAGGCCATGTGTGATGATCGGTTAGCTAAAGAAAAGAGGCCCACGGGGCAGAATAAGCTTAGTTTGAGTGGCAATTCAAAGTCTACTTTACCTCCCTTAACTATCGCAAAAGTCAGTTTTTTCTCTGCACTAGAAAACTGGACATTACTCCTCCCATATCTTTTCAAACTGGACATATGACCTCCTGGCTGTTTCTCTAGGTGTTTTTTCTTTTTTCTTTTATATTTATTTTGGCTGAATCTTTGAAAAATCATAGTAAATTACAGAAAAATCATAAAATAAAAAATATAATTTTGTTAGACTTCACATGAGTACATATACATAGTAAACATATGATATGGTATGATTTAGTACAAAATTTTTGGTCTAGCTTTAGATCTATGCTTTTCTATGATTAATTCATAGTTGTAGTTTCTTTGGTCCTATAGCGGTGAAATTTTTATGGTGGACTAATCATTGTATGCTTGAGATGTAGTAAAAATTTCATGCTCATTGGATCATGTATGGCTGAGCTATAGATTTATTTATATTTATGCTTATTAAATAGTTTTTAAATAGTTAAAAGTGTGTAAAAATAGGAAATATGTGTTCTTTATGTTTCATTACTATTGTTATGTCTTATGAACATTTAACATAATCATGTTGTCACAGAGAAAATTACACATAGAACATAATCATGCTAGCTGTATGAATCTTTGTGGCCTATCCATATAGTAGTCAGCTCTTCACAAACTTGCTCATGCTACGGTAGTTTACAGCCATCTTATATACAACTGCATCTGGGAAGTCTATTATAAGTTGCAACTTCTATCTTGTTTACCCTTTTTGAATAGACAAATCTACCAAACCACGGCCAACGACTTCGATGGAGACCAGAGCCAAACAGCCTGTTCGTTTGTTGATTTCAGTCAGGGGCTTATCAGCCAACCAACAATATTTTTCTCTTACAATAAATCAACACTAACCAAATTTATTAGCACAGAAACCAACCAACCAACAGGCTGATAGAACGAAGAAACGGACCAGCATACATGTCCTGTCTTCACGCACGCACGTGACGTAATTCGATCCGCAGCGACAGTCGACAGGTGGCCGAGGGAATGTGCGTGCTCTTCTCGAACTCCATTAAAAAAAAACAAAGAATGAAACCTTTGAAATGGCTGTCACATCACACGCGGACGGCGTCGTACGAACCAGGCAAATTAAACCAGAGGATCGGACTGCGTCAGCCTGGCGAGCCGGCCAGCTTCCGGTTCCGGCCGGCCGGATCAAAATACAGGAGCTGCTGCTGCTACTACTCCGTTCTCCCTCGCCGGCCTGGTAGCTTAGGACAAGTCTTGCGTTGTTTCAGTCGTCGATCGGCGCCTGCATGCAGATGCAGATCAGCAGATGAAATGCGTACGCAGACAGGCACAGGACTTGACGAATTCACAAGACATGCATCAAGACGTACGTACATGCTAAATTTTTCAGCTGGTTTTGATTCTTCAGTATAGCTATACTTGCTCCTGCAGCATGCTGCTGGCTGCTGCCATGTGAACGAAGCATTTTTTGTGCGTTTCTCTAGAAGGAAAATTTCACCCTTGGGCACTCAGTTGGAGTAGTTCTATGAAACGGTGTGGCGCACAGTGCCAGATTCTTAGTTTTGTATTATTTTGGACAATATTAGCAAGCTATTTTCCTAGTTTGACAAGTTCCGGCTCAAAACTCCTTCGGATGTTCCTTTTTGCAATTTCCAAATAACTCCATGGATGGTACTCTAAATTGTAAGTCGTTCTGATTTTTCTAAATATATAGGTGTGCTTAATAAAAACTATGTATCTATAAAATCCAAAACAACCTACAATTAATATGGAGAGAGTAATTAACAATTACAAATTGCCCATGATAGCATAACAACTACTTCGATCGGTTCTTTTATCCAATAATGTCTTTGTCAGAAATAAATCCTGGTAGCCACTGCGTTTGAGTTGGTATGGCTTTACACAGTCTCCTGCAGGTCCAACCAAAGCCAACAAGACTTTTCCTAACCCAAAATGAACCATTCTTCCCTGACCACTTTTGGCCACTTTTATGTTTTATTTTTCTAGCAGCTGCCGTTTTGTCAACTCCTATCTATTTCCAGTCTCCAACTAATTAATTAGAGGATCATGCAATGCCATTGTACTTTTAATATACGTATGACTTGTGGATGAGCAACTGGTTGAGTAAGAGTAGTAGATGGATCCTTGTCTGCTAAAGAGAGCAGTTTTCTTATTCCTAAGTTTCATATTTAAAAGAAATATAGAGGTGCTGCATTTTTTTTATCGGTATATTGTCAATGTCCAATCTATATATATCTTATAAAAGCAAATTAAACCCACTAGAATGTCTATCTCTCTATATAGGCTATCCACATCAGTAGTCCACTAGGACATTCAACATCTATTAATGAAAGATATCCACGCCAGCAAGCCACGTACATCATCCACTAACGTGCATTTATTTGTCAATTTTAGCATACCACACCATTTATTAATCTTTGTTTATAATAGTTTATCCCTTCATCAGGCAACTAAATATAAGTCATCTAATTTCATTTCAAATCATTCGTGATCCTGTAGCAATGCACAGGATATTCTTTTAGTTTCCATATAAATAATGTACACGTGAAAACGAGAGGACCGTCAAGGCACCTCCAATAAGATAGAGTCATCTACTTCCTCTGTCCTCTAATATAGTGCACTCTAGAAATTTTAAGACAAATTAAGAGAGAACATAAAAGACGCATGCACCCTCATTTTATTTACTAATCAAACGCTATCATGAACGTGATTAATGATGATTGGTTGATAAATGGAAAGTATTTAATGCAAAAATGGGTTTTGTCCTCTAGAATGCCTTATATTTGAGGACAAATGTTGAATGCTAGAATACACTATATTATAGGACAGAAGGAGTAGGTACATAGCTAGAGAGATCCATGCTATTCTTTGCCCTACATGTGGAGAGTTAAAGAAGAAAGAAAAGATTGCCAACTACTAGCTAACTAATAGTTTATTATAGAATCTAAGATGCAAGTGGAATTTAATGTAGAAGTTAGTTGAGCATGCTATAATACACTACAATTAATACATTGAAGGGGTTTGTAACATTCCAAATATTATTAGAGAAAATTACTTGCTTGGCCTACAAAAGTTCCACTTTCTTTCTTGGCCATTTTAGTTTTAAAGATACTTATTTAGCTTGAAATACAAACTTTGGTTCCTTATTTGGCCCTTCCATTAGATTTGGCCAGTAACAGTGTTAAGGGTGGCGTTAATTGACACTTCAACCCATGGGCTAGAGAGTGCAGAGTTCAGTTTTGATATATTCATTTTGAGAATTATTTAGACTATTTTCACATGGTTTTAGGTCATCATAATTGCACAAAACAAGGTGCACTTAAACATGGAAGTATATTTTGTCTATATTTGCACAAGCCAATCAATTAAACAATAAGATGCACAGATACACCACAATTACCTTCACAAATGCACACAAAATTCAAGCAGATGGTTAAAAGCGTCAATTCACGCCCCCCTTAACACCGTTAGTGGCCAAATAAGGAGCCAAAGTTGTATTTTGAGCCAAATAGGTAACTTGAAAACTAAAAGGGCCAAGGAAGGAAGCGGAACTTTTTTTGGGACCCAGAAAATTATTCTCTCATATTAATAAACATGTCATGGAGCATAACATGTGCATCATCTCTAGCATCCATGTAAATTTTGAGGATGGTTTGAATACTTTTGAAGTTAATCTTAAAAACCATGTTTTTGGTATGTGCTTATGATGGGAGTTTGGATTTCATCATAGCATATATGCTATTGAATCATATGACAAAAATACTAATATATCAATAATGATTTTATATACAAGGGGGACTTTCAGCATTTGCTTTAATAATGAGACCCTGGCAAGAATCTAGTAGCCATTATGTTTGAGTTGGTATGGCTTCTGAACAGATAAGTCCTCCTTTTTTTTTGAAACTAAGATAAGTCCTCCCTAGACTCAACCAACTAGACTTTTCGGAACTAAATTGAATTATTCTTTCCTTATTACCACTTCCATCGATTAAATAGATCATAATAAATGCAAACGTTGTGTACAGTACGAACATGACTTTCTTATATACTAGAAGAATACCCTGCGCATTGCTGCAGGACTTTCTTAAAAATGAATGGTTACTTGCATGAGTTAAATCATCTACATGTTCTAACATCCATTTTTATTAAAGTTGGATTTATTAAGAAGTTATAAGCTAGTGGGATGACATGCCTATTAGTGGGAGATGATGTGGATAATTAGTGGGAGATGATGTTGATTTATCAAGAAAAAGATTTGATATTTGTATTTCTGAAGATAAAACATATAAGCTATCCCATATAACAATCATTACCTGTTTTTATAGAAACACCATAGTATTTTTTTAACAAACGAAAAAGTAATATTTCCATTCCTAAGTTTCAGTTTTTCACGTACCATTATTCTAGTATTTCTAAAATACATACCATTCCAAAATAGGAATAAGCCTGCTAGTGCAATTTTGAAAATTGACAGAGACAAAAGACATTCAGTATGCACCGTTTGGATTAGGTAAATGACAATGACCCCATTTAACCATATATATGAATTCCAATTACCAAATCATTTAGTTTTCAGGTATTAGAAAGTTTCAATCCACCTTTTTTTTTGCAATTTCGATCTTAATAATGTATATATACTACCAAAAAATATACAGTCTATACCATGTTTGAGTTAGTGGGAATTAAATATTACGTTCTTCTAGAAGACAATGAACGTGACAGGTCAAGTAATGTTTTACCAATAGCCCAACATGTACTCCTAGTAGAGAAATAAACCATAATTAATAGTCTCTGACCCCCTAGTGTTCGACTTGGTATATGGCTTTACACAGTGCCATGCGCGCAGAGCCGCAGGCATGGCCAACAAAGAAGACTTTTTCCTAACCCAAATAGAACCATTCTTTACTTACCACTTTTGGCCACTGTGTTTATTTTTCTATAACACCTGCCAATTTGTCACACCCTATCTACTTTCTGTCCTCAGCTATACTTGATTAAAGGGTCAGCATTTAGAAGCTAGTATTAAGAGCATCTCCAAGAGTTTTCAAAACCCACTCCCAATCTTGACTTATTGGCAAGATTGAAAAAACCCCTCTCTCACCAACAACTCTTTTATGTCAACTCTTAATCTTTCCCCACTTAGGAAGATCGTTCGAATCATGCAGAAAGATATTCGCACCTATCCAATTAGGCAATCTAGAGGTGGGAAGGACATGAGGGAAGAATAAGAAAAAAGTACATACACTACCGGAAACGTTAAATTTGCCGAGTGTTTTTATGTTTGCCGACTGTATTCTATCGGGCACTCGGCAAACAAGTTCTTTGCCGAGTGCTGCGCTAAAAACACTCGGCAAAAAAAAACACTCGGTAGATAGGAGGTTTGCCGAGTGTAAAAAAAACACTCGGCAAACTCCCTGTTTGCCGAGTGTTTTTTTTTTGACACTCGGCAAAGAAATAAATCTTTTTTCTGGGAAAGAAGGAGAAGAAAAAAATAATAAAAAAAACTTTGCTGAGTGGCCAGATCTAGGACACTCGGCAAAGGAAAAATAATCTTTTTTCTGAGAAAGAAAGAGAAGAAAAAAAATGAAAAAAAACTTTGCCGAGTGTCTAGATCTAGGACACTCGACAAAGGAAAAAAAAATTTTCTGGGAAAGAAAAAGAAGTAAAAAATGAAAAAAAAACTTTGCCGAGTGCCCAGATCTAGGACACTCGGCAAAGGAAAAAATCGTTTTTCTGTGAAAGGAAAAAAAAGAAAAAAAACTTTGCTGAGTTCCCAGATCCAAGACACTCGGCAAAGTAAAAACTGCTTAATTACCGCTGTCGCCCCTCCCCTCCCTCCCCTCAGTTCCCCTCCCTCCTCCCAGAACCGCCCGCCCGCGCCGCTCCCCTCCCTCTCCCAGATCCGCCCGCCTGCGGCGCTCTCCCAGAACCGCCCGCCCACGCCGCTCCCCTCCCTCCTCCCTAATTCGCCCGCCCATGGCGCTCTCCCAGAACCGCCCGCCCGCGCCACTCCCCTCCCTCTCGCGCTGCTCCCCTCCCTCTCCCAGATCCGCCCGCCCGCGCCGCTCCTCTCCCTCCTCTTAGATCCGCCCGCCCGCGGCGCTCCCCTCCCTCCCCTCCTCCGACGCGCCCCTCACCTCCCTCTCCGGCGTGAGGTCCTCTCCGGTGGCTTCCTCCGACGGCGCTTCGTCCCCTGCTCCATGGCCGGTCGCCGGCGCGAGCTCCCCTCTAGTGAGCACGCAAGCCATCGTCGCTGGCGCGAGCTCCTTCCCCGACGGGCGCGTAGGCCATCCTCGGCGGCGCGCAGAGCCTTTGCCCTATCCCCGATAGCCGGTGATTCAAGAGGAAGAAGAAGAGCTGTGTGGTGTGGGATCCGGTGGCGTCCCCGACGCGGCCCCTTCACACGGAGGCGAGCGGCGCCCTGCCCTGGCACGGGCGCTTCCCCTGCGGCAGCGAGCTCCGGCCGTCCTGGCCTGTTGCATGCTTTGGAGCCGCTCGACGCAACGACGGCCGGTCGGCGACGATGGGGTTGCGGCAGCCGGCATGGGTCCAAGGCGTGGATCCAGCAACGCTGCGGGCGTGGTGGTGGTGGTGGCAGTGGCGGCGGCGGGACTTGCTTTTTTTTATTTTTTCCTGAAAAATGTTTGCGGAGTGTTTTTGCCGAGTGCCTGATGTTTGACACTCGACAAACAACTCTTTGCTGATAAAAAATTGCCGAGTGTTGTTTGCTGAGTGTAACACTCAACAAACACTTTGCCGAGTGTTTTTTAGGCTTTGCCGAGTGCCTCGTGTATCCCGTAGTGATACTTCCTAATGCAAATGTATAAAAGGGAAGGAAAATGGCTGGGGTGACTTTAATATAGTCTAGAATTACTGATGCAAAATAGCTTTCTAGCTTTTAGGAGCAAGATATTGGAAATGATTGAAAAAGGGCCAACCAATATGTTCCTAATTTTTTTAGGACTTCTCAAACTCGATTTATTATTTTTTTAACTATTAGAGATTCTGTAACAAGGTTGCTGTGATCGGAGGCTACATTAACTAGTAGTGACGGCATGAGCAAAAAGGCAAATTTGTTATTGGTCAGATCAGATGGTAAAGGACCCGGCACGATACTGGCCGGGTGCACGGCCGTCCGGATTAAGTAAACGAAAATCCCCGGTGACAGTATTAAAAACACATATGTACAGCCCAGCCCAGAACCCAGATGATCTGGTCACTGCATTTTGACCGGTCAGCATCAGTGACCCAGCCAGCCCTTGTCCTCTCATCGTCTCGCCCACTTCTCCTGCTCCATTTCCTGATTCCTTCGTATAAAAACACACCTCCTACCCGTGGCCTCCCATCGATCGTCTTCGTCTCCCTCCCTCGCTTGCTGAGGAAGCAGCAAACCAGTTTATTTGACCATCCAGCAGCCGAGCATTTATCGTCCATCTCCCCGTCCGGCGACCCGCGACATGCTGCTGCACCTGCAAACCGTCCGGTTCCTCTGCTCCGTCGTCGCCGCCTTCGCGCGCCTCGTCCGCGAGCTCCGCAAGGCGGCCGTCATGGCAACCGCCGCATGCTCTCCGTCTCCTGTCGCTGTACTCACTGCACCCGCCGTGTCGCCCATCGGCCTGATAGCATCCACGCCGCTCCCGAAGCGAAGGAAAACGCTTGCGCAGGCTGCCGTCCCGGAGAACCTGCTCGTTGCGCCGCCGCCACCGGTGGTGGTTCTTCCTCTTCCTGCAGTGGTGTCGGACGACGTCAGTGGGGTCGGGATGGTAGAGCAACAACAAGCTGCTCAGAGCATGACGAAGACGAAGGCCGCGTGGGCGGCCAGGAGGAGGCCGTCGAGGCTCGTCATACCGGTGGCGGACGACGCTGGCGAGGTCGCCGCCGGCTGGGGCGTGGCTGCCGTGCCGGCGAAGGAGGCCGACGTGGAGGTGGAGGGGGACGGGTTTTGGCTGGCCAGCAGAGCAGGACCGAGGCATGCGATGGAGGATGCGTATGTGGTCACTGACAAAAATGATGCAGATTCTCAGCTGGTAATTACTAAATCTTTGCCATCACGTGAAAAATATTAATTTGATTCATTATCTTCAGGAAAAGTTTCACCACTTAGGCACTTGCACTGATTTTTCCTCATAATATATGGCACCTCAATTTGCGAGCATTTATTGGTTTAGATAAGAATAGTTTAGGGTTCCATTTACAAGTTTTTACAAGATACAATAATATCTATATATACTACTAGAACAAAAAAGTGTTCAGTATACATAAACATGGGAAATTAAAAACAAACTTGTTTTCCACTCTATGCCCATTTAGTACTCTGTTTTTGTGAGGGATTCTCTTTTGTGTCATTTTTTGCGAAATATATGCACAATTAATTAATCATTTAGGTAATTGATTGGAAATATACATGTACACTCCTATATATGTGGTACTGTTGTAGGTACATATATAGATTTTTTGGTCAAAAAATAAATTTATGTTTAGTTAAATTATTGTTGTGAGTGTGAGGTAAATCATTGAGGTGTATCCCAAATCATTGAGTGTTGAGATACTCCGCCGGCCTTTCTTTGTTGTGAGTATTAGGAAGTCAGACAGCAGACAATTAACACGTATTATAACACAATAAAGAAAGGCTAGATATCTCACTCTCTGATTGAAGCATAGCTCCACTAGAAGAACATATATCAAATCCGATCTGTTTTGACCCAGTAAAAGACTGGCGTTACAGTTACACTCAACACTGAAGAAATAATAATATTACAAAACTTTATTGTTAAATCTTTCTCAACATCATTTCTCGCAGGCATTCTACGGTGTCTTCGACGGCCACGGCGGCCGCGCGGCCGTGGACTTCGTCTCCGAACGTCTAAGCAAGAACGTCGTGTCCGCGGTCCTCGCCGCCGCGGGGACGACGGAGACGCGCCGCGAAGCATTGTCGGAGGACGCCGTCTCGGCGGCCATCAAAGAGGCCTACCTGGCCACCGACAGCGAGCTCCTCACGAAGCATCAGGTGTGTACCGCGCGACAGTGACGCCTACGCACGTTAGGTTCCTTCGTTTGTTTACCGCATCTACGCAGTTTCCGACGTTGAACGCGTCAAAAGCTTCTTTTGTTGTTGCGATAGATACATATTTTTTTTTGGATGCTCATGTGATTGCGACTGGGTTTTGAGGGCGTACCTACACTGCTTGCCAACTTGCCGTGTCCCTAGCGTCCCGTAAAAAACAAAAAAAAAGCTTTAGAATTTCAATGTGAAAAAACAAAAGTAATGACCTCTGATCTGTTTGATCTTTGAACTAACGCAGGATGCAAGCGGCGGTGCGTGCGCCGCGACGGCGGTGGTGAAGGGCGGCGACCTCTACGTGGCGCACCTGGGCGACTGCCGCGCCGTGCTGAGCCGCGACGGCTCCGCGGCCGCGCTGACGGCGGACCACACCTGCGCGGCGGAGGACGAGAGGGCGCGCATCGAGCGGGAGGGCGGCTACGTGAGCCGTAGCGGCAGCGGAGTGTGGCGGGTGCAGGGCAGCCTCGCCGTGTCGCGCGCGTTCGGCGACGGCGCGCTGAAGCAGTGGGTCGTCGCGGAGCCGGCGGTCACCAGGGTGCCCCTCGCCGCCGGCTGCGAGTTCTTGGTCATTGCGTCCGACGGGCTCTGGGACAAGATCAGCAACCAGGAGGCCGTCGATGTCGTCTCTAGGAGCCGGGCGACGGCGTGCAGGGAGCTCGTGGACATGGCACGGCGCAGGGGGAGCCGGGACGACGTCACCGTCATGGTAGTCGACCTCCAGAGGTTTGTAAGATAGGATTGACGGATCACAGCTGTTGGATGGGAGACACTAACTGATGAGCAACACGTTTCACCTGGGTTTTGATCGAGGGAGAGGTGGTGAAAGCGAACCGGAAGATGATAAACTGACTGACCACACTACAACACAGCTTGTTCATTGATTGTAGATATTCAGCATTAATTTTTTTTATTTACATCCCTGCTGCTGGCCGGGGAGCAAAAATTAGTTGCTGTAAACTGTTAGAAGGAAAGCGTCGATGGATGAAAGTGACTGTCTGTATTGATTGATGAACACTGTACAGATATTTATACAAGCCCAATGAACAGTTGCTTGTTGGCCAAAAAGTGTCTCTACAGTGAACCATCATTAGCAGTTGCTAATGACAAGATTAACTAATTGATCACAATTTATTTAATCTTAACACTCTCCCTCGATCAATTGGTTCCCGTAGACGTCTTTGTCTGTTCATCAGTCATCATCTTGAAGCTTTGGAAAACTCTGTGGGAAAAAACCAAAGTATACCGATATACCAGGCAAAACTCCTTGAAATCCAGTGGGAAAAAATAAGGAGAAACACCATGATATATATAACTCCAATGTTAATAGACCCTTTAGGTGTCCCAAAGACATAGTTTAAAAATAATTTGATCAAAGATCAATATGTCATAAATATTATCTTCGGAAAACCTCCATGAGGAAACATAGATAATATAACATTTACTATGTGTTAACATCACCTCATTAAAAACTTTACATGAGAAAACTCTAGAAGAGTAAAACTCATATAAAGAAAAAGAGTATAATGTGATGTTGAAACAGGTTATATTTTAGAGAGGTTCTCCCCGTGATTCTTGCAAATCTCTAAGTCTTCTCATACCATTGCCCTCAACACATTTACGAAATGCAGAGTATGGTAGAGATTTTATGAATAAATCTACTAGATTATCACATGACTTAGTTTGCAAGATTTCAATTTCTCCATTCTTTTGGAGTTCATGGGGGTAGAACTACTTGGGAATAATATGCTTAGTCATATTACTCTTAATATAGCCCGATTCCATTTGTGTGACACATGCTGAATTATCCTCAAAGATAATTGTCGGTGTCTCAAGTGCACCAATACCACATGATTATATTATGTGGTTTATCATTCTACGAAGCCATACATATTCGCGTGATGCTTCATATAAATCAATTATTTCAGAATGATTGGTGGAAGTGGACACCAAAGTCTGCTTTGAAGACTTCCAAGATATTGCTGTTCCACCTTACAAGAATACAAAGCCTGTTTGTGATCTACCATTGTGGGGATCTGATAAATAACCAGCATCTGTATATCCTAATAAAATTGGATATTGATTTTTACTATAGAATAATCCAAGATCTCTAGTGCCATTGAGATATCTTAAAACGGTTTTAACTCCTACCCAATGACATTTGGTAGGTTCAACACTATTCTTGCCAACAAGTTTACTGCAAATGCAATATTCGGCCGAGTGCTATTAGCAAGATATATTAGTGCACCAACGACAATAAGATATGAGACATGTGGTCCCAATATCTCTTCTTCTTCTCGTGGTCTAAAAGGACCCTTTTCAACATCTAAGGATCTCACTGCTATCACGGTTTTTGTTGGATATGACTTGTCTATATTAAATTTCTCCAATACTTTCCGGACACATGCAGCTTGGTATACAAATATACCAGAACGTAAATGCTCAAGTTGTAAACCTAAGCAGAATTTGGTTTGACCCAAATCTTTCATTTCAAACTCTGTCTTTAAATGGTGACGTGCTTCATTAATATCGGGTTCGTTGCCAATGATATTTAGATCATCAACGTACACCGATATGATACAAAATCCTATTGATGATTTTTTTAATGAAGACACATGGGCAGTCATCATTATTTGTGTATCCCTTCAACTTAAGGAATTCACTTAACCGATTGTACCACATTCGGTCCAACTGCTTTAAGCCATATAATGACTTCTACAACTTGACGCAATACATGTTGCGATTTGCCTTGGGATTTGGTATATTGATTCCATCAGGAACTTTCATGTATATCTCAGAATCCAATGACCTATACAAGTATGCGGTCACTATGTCCATCAACTACATAGATAGACGATTTTGTACTACTAGCGATATTAAATATCGGAATGTTATTCCACTCATTACCAGAGAGTAAGTTTCATTGAAATCAACGCCAGGTCTTTGCGTAAAATCATGTGCCACAAGCCTTGCTTTATATCTCACCACTTTGTTGTTTTCATTCCTTTTACGGACGAAAACCCATTTGTATCCCACAAGGAAGATACTAGGGGGTGTTGGCATGACAGCCGAAAACACTTCCCTTTTATAAAGCGAGGCAATCTCTGTTTCAATTGCTACCTTCCACTTATCCCAGTCTAAGCGCTTCTTGCACTCCGTCGACTTAGGATCTGAATCAGTTTGAAGGATATTTGCAATTCGTTCAGAGAAATAAATGTCGACTATTATGGACTTACGATTATAAGACTCTTCAGTTTCTAGGAAAATTATAGCGATTTTGTCTACCCTTAAAGATTCATCATGACTTCCCAAAACGATGGATCTAGGGTCTTTTGATGTTCCAGCCTTAAGTGTTTATGCGCATAACTGAGCTAGATTATGGATCACTTCTATCCACAAGACATTGTATGTCCTTTAGGTGTCTTTCAACCAAAGGTTGAGTTGCATTTTCAGTCTTCTTTTGCTTGCCAGCAATCACATCTTGCCTCTTAGAAGTGCTTCTCCCCCTCTTTTTGCCAATGTGGGGGTGAGTGGTTTTATTAGGTACATCCACTCTTTCAGGCACATTCCTTGTAGGATGGAGAGACTTTGTAACACCTTTATAACCAGAGAAAGCGTCTGGCAGATTATTTGCAATATTTTGTAAATCAATAATTCTTTGAACTTGTAGTTCAGTTTCGGTAGTACGTGGATCAAAAAATGGAATGCCTTCTACATTCCAATCAATTTCTTGGCATTCCTTTTGGTACAATTCTCCCCCTAATACCGGAAAATGATCCTCATTAAAAATACAATCAGCGAATCAGGCTGTAAATAGATCCCCTGTTAGAGGTTCTAAGTACTTAATGATCGACGGAGATGAATATCCCATATAAATCCCCATTTTCCTATGAGGACCCATCGGTGTCCACTGATGTGGTGAGATAGGTACGTATACTGCGCACCCAAACTTACGCAAATGGGAAATACTCGGAGGATTCCCACATACTAACTACAAAGAGGATGTTTCGTGATATGTAGTTGGTCGTAGTTGGACCAGGTCGGCAGCTTGCAGAACTGCATGACCCCAACACGGCGTAGGCAATTTGCAATTCATCAACAAAGGTCTTGCAATGAGCTTGATTCTTTTAATCAATGATTCAGCCAAACCATTTTGAGTATGTACATATGTAATAGAATGCTGAACCTGAATTCCCAATGCCATGCAATAATCATTAAAAGCACGGGACGAGAATTTAATAGCATTGTCCATTTGGATAGATTGATTCTGATGTTTAGGATAATGTGCCTTCAACTTAATAAGTTGGGCCATTATTTTGGCAAAAGCATGGTTGCGTATTGATAAAAGAGACACGTGAGACCATCTAGTAGATGTGTCTATCAATACCATGAAGTACCTGAACGGCCCCGACAATGGTTGGATTGGACCACAAATATCTTCTTGAATTCTTTCAAGAAATTTGAGTGGTTCAGCTCAAATTCTAAGATATGATGGTCTTAAAATTAATTTCCCAGTTGCACAAGCAGTACAACAAAAATCTTTATTTTGGAAAATTTTTGCATTTTCCATATCATGACCAATAGAATTGCCGATAATTTTCTTCATCATCCCTATTCCAGGGTGCCCAAGTCGATCATGCTAGTTTTGGAATGTATCGACATCTTGAAAAATTATCTTATAAGCAACATGTTCTATGGGCTTTATGTATGTAAAGTACAATCTAGTTTGGAGTGAAGAAATCTTTTCACAGATTTGTTTGCCATATCTAGTAAGTTTGGTAAAGAGAAGGAATTTCTCTTTATTATCCATATGTGTTTCCACATGGAAACCATTCTTATGGACGTCTCTAAAACTTAGAAGGGTACGAGTCGAGTCAGGATACAACAATGCATCCTCCATCGTAATTTGTGTACCCATAGGGAGAGTAATAGTGGCTCTTCCTAAACCAACTATTAACGCATCGCGACCAGCAATGGTCATAATATTTCCTTCTCTTTTCTTAAGAGTCTAGAAATATTTCATCTCTCTAAGTATAGAGTTTGTGGTATATGAGTCCACAAGGCATAATTCTTTCTCCTTTGGATTGAGATCAACAGACATCTATATATAAAATAAATGTAATTAAAATACTCAAATGTAACATATAGAATTATACATATAATATATATTGAATATCAAGTACAATAGTATGATATTACAATATCTATGAGTTGGTATAACTTAACAACAATATAAAGAAGTTTGTACAACTCTCAAGCACACTAAATAATACAACCCAAAATAACTATATGTTTGTATGACTTAAACTATTACAACATATGTATCTAATGAGATATCAGTGCTGGACCGAGATTACTCCAAATCTCTAAACATGTCTCCAAAACCAAAGTCTAGAAGCATGATGTCCGTCGATGGAAGGTTCTCTTCAATGTTAAGAGAAATATTAAGAGAGTCCACTTCCCCATTCTTCCATTTAATTTTAGCATTGATAGCATGTGCTTGATCACATCAGCCTTGGAAACAACTGTACACTCAACCGATAACAAGTAATGTCGCAACTTAGTGCAAGAGAAATATAAGCACAAGCATAACTTTTCAATGGGAGAATATCTTGTTTCTGAATCCAAAAGCCTTCTATTTAGATAGAAAACAACTCGTTCTTTCCCTTCAAACTCTTGCATCAAGGTCGATCCAATTGTTTGGTCATCGGCCGATACATACAACTTAAAAGGCTTACCTTGCTGGGAAGGGACCAGCACAGGTGGACATTTCATATATTCTTTTATCTCCTCAAATGCCTTTTGTTGCACGTCAACCCACTTAAATTCTTGACCATTTTTTAACTTCAACAAGGGAGAAAACGACAGAACTCTTTTCAACAAATTTGAAATAAACCTCCTGATAAAATTAATGTTACTAAGCAAAGATTGTAACTCTATTTTAGTAGTCGGGGGCACTACCTCATCAATTGCTTTTATACTTTTTTGACCAATTTTGATTCCTCTCTCGTAGATCATGAAACCCAAAAATTGTCCAGCTGATACTCTAAGGCACACTTATTGGGATTCATCTTTAGACCATGTTTTCTCATGCACTCCAGAGTCTCTCGCAAATCAGCTTGATGTTCCTTGTATCCCTTAGATTTCACCATCACATCGTCAATGTAGATTTCAACAATCCCGTCGATCAACTTATGAAAAATATAATTCATTGCCCTCTGATAAGTTGCACTAGCATTCTTCAAACCAAAGGTCATCACAACCCATTCAAATAAACCAATTGCTCCAGGGCATCTAAAAGTTGTTTTTGCTATGTCTTTCTCGGTCATAAAAATTTGATTATATCCTGCATTGCCGTCCATAAAACTAATAACCTTATGCCCGACCACTGCATCTACCAACATATCGGCTATCGGCATCGGATAACCATCCATGGATGTAGCCTTGTTCAGATCTCTGAAATCGATGCAAACTCTAAACTTCCCATTCTTCTTATACATAGGAACAACATTCAATATCCATTCTGCATATCGGCACAGTCGGATAAATTTTACTTCTAGTAATCTTTCAGTCTCCTTTTTGATATCATCAAGAATATTTGGGTTGAATCTCCTCGGAGCTTGTATAAACGGCCGATATCCAGGTTTGATTGACAACCGATGTTCAATAATCGATCAGTCTAGACCAGGCATCTCATAGTATTCCCAAGCAAAACAATATTTAAACTCCTTTAATAAATCAACTAACTCTTGCTTATACTTAGGATCCAACTTGGCACTTATATACGTCGGCCTAGGCCTATCTCCAGAACCAATATTTATCTCTTCTAATTAATCGTCCGACGTAAAGCTATGTCCTAGTTTACCATCTGTACCATCTATTGGATTATCCATTAAAACAAATTCTTAAAGCCGACTGCTTGGATCGGCTGTTGGCTTTCATTATTAACTTTAATGAAGCCTCCTTCCCATAGCTTGCTAGAAAAACACTCGAAGTCTTCTAGCTCCCAATATACTGAATCGACTGTTGCGATACTCACAGATTCATCAGCGCGAACCAGCTCAACATCATCTTCATGCCACTAAATCACACATTGATGCATGGTTGATGGTACACAACAATTTGCATGAATCCAGTCACGACCAAGGAGTAAACTGTATGACCCTTTTCCATCAATGACACATAATGTGGTGAGCAAAGTTTTGCTTCTGATTGTCAATTCGACGTTCATTACCCCTAGTCCTAGATGCATCACCCCAAAATCCTTAAGCATCATGTTGGTCTCAATCAAATCTCCTAGTCCCTTGCCAAGCTTATGAAAAGTGGTGTAAGACATAAGATTGATAGAAGCACCTCCATCCACCAACATCTTGCTCATCGGCTTCCCTTCAACAAAACCTTTTACATATAAAACCTTTAAGTGCCAATGCTTGACTGGCTTATCGAATATAGCCTGTTGTATCACTATCAACTTGGCAATTATCTCCTCATACTCCAATTCATCAAAATCTAAATAGACTTCTTGATCCGCTGGAGCTCTAAATTCTGACGGCAATAAAAAAGCCATTTGAATATTAGCCGATGGTTGACCCCTATCGGCTGTTTGTTTAGCACGCCACACTTGAGGTCTACCAGATACCTGAGCTTGTTCTAACTCTCTATTCCTTAGACGTTGCACCCTTCTTTTCTAGCTTCTTGTCAAACCTCCTGAACACCATTGGCCTTCCTACCAAACATACTCTTCCTCATTACTTTCTTCTTCATAATCAGCCGAGTTTTGATCAACAACTCGCTTCCCAAGCCAATAATGAACACTTCTATTTTTAAGCGCCGATCCATATTATTATAATGATACTCATCTTAAGCATGGATAGACCGGCGGTTGGCTTGAGATTGCGTAAACTCCCAATATTGCTCACTGCACTCTGGACAATTGTTTATAGTAGGCAATTTCAAACCTTTATTCCAACAATGTCTGATGTCTGAAGAAAGGACAATTCCAATGTGATTCAACTTGCTTTCTTTCATACCTCTCTTTCTCTTGTTGACGCTGGTATTCTTGCTCTTCTAACCAACGCTGATAATCTTTTTCCTTCTATCACTGCTATCTATTCAACAAAATTCGAGATGTAAAATGCAGCCTTGCCGCCCTATCCCTTGACATTTCTCCCTGCTCATATCAGCTCTTTTGTTGGTCATGACGCCTTCTAATCTCTCTATATTCATCAGCCGATATTTGCATCCCAGGATCGACTATTCCAGTTTCTTTTGCTCTGGTTGATGTCAGGACCTTAGTCTTTCCTTTGAGCAGCCTAGCATCGACCATGTTCTGATCTCTTGGGAAAGGATTATCATCAACTTTCATCTTTCGAGGTGTATCAAATTTGAGCCTTCCTTGATGAATAGCCCTCTGTATATGTTGCCGAAAAACTCTGCACCCATTAGTAGAATGAGAAGTAGCATTGTGAAATTTATAGAACTTCTTATTCTTCAACTGATTAGGAGGCAACATAACATGATTGTCGGGCAACTTGATCTGTCCCTTCTCAAGTAAGAAATCAAAGAGCATGTCCGATTTTGTGACATCGAAATCATAGCTCTCTTCAACTCCCTTTCCCCAGGGATTTGGTACCATTACTGTCTTCTTAGCCCCATTCCATTTAGCCATGACAACCTCTTCTTCTTCATCGTCTTCATAGCCGTCATCGACTGAATATAGATTATATGTTTCGGCAATTGCGGCACTCTTCTGGAATCGAGTATCTCTGCGTATATTCTAAAATTGACTATTGAGTGCTGCCACTCATTAAGCCACCTGACCTAAATTGTCAAACTCTTACCCTAGCTGCTTCTCTCTCCATGTTGGTAACATTCCTTGAACGGCCAAAATGGCTAGCTGATCATCAGTCAAGTTTAATGAGAAGCATAAATTTCTGGTCTCTCAGAACTTCTAAAGAAATTTAGTGTCTAATTCATTAGTTCTCTGCCTTATAGTCATCAAATCAGTAATTTAGTGTAAAAATATGTATAAAACTTCTTCTCTAGGTCAGCCCAATTGGCAATGGAGTTAACTGGCAGCGATGAAAACCAAGTGAAAGCTGGCCCTAATAGGGACAAGGAGAAGAAACAAACTCGACGGGCCTCTTCAATGGATGCTTCACCTAGCTATGTAAGATATCGACTGACATGTTCTATTATGCTTGTGCTATCTTGGCCAGTCAACTTAGCAAACTCCGGGAGCCTGAAATTTATAGGAAGAGCGACCAAATCATACCACTCTAGATACGGGCGTTTGTAAGAGAAGGTCTGCCCTTTTGGCTTCAAACCGAACTGATTCTTCATCATCTCGGTCACTCTAAGCAGCAAATCATCAGCACTTGAATATGGATTTCTCTGCAATTGCTGACCCATCTGTGGATTAAAATTTTGGGTACCTTGATACCACATATTTGGAATCATGTGAAGGGTATTGTAATATATGCCATGATGATATTCTTATGGAATCTCTATCTGCTGGGTCCTTTGCTGAAGTCTCTGATTGTAGATGCTAGGACCTGTATCTCTACGAATCCTTTAGACTGATGGTGCTATTTTTTGAGCCTACGATGGTATTTGGCCTGATGTGCCAAAATTGACCACTTGATTCTAAATTTGCCCCATCAGCTATTGCACATGCTGCACTGATGATCTAGGATTATACTGCATCTGATTAGTAGTAGCACCCTGAACTTGCTCAGACGAGCTCCGAACTGCCTGAACATCATCATTACTAGCTGGTGCTACCTATTGATGGCTAGTACCATCTTGATTAGTCCCTTGAGTCGACGAATGTGAAATATTGTAGTAAACCGGTCCAACCTGATCAATTGGATATCCATGAAACACCTCTTTCATAGTGTTGTGGAATGTGTTCAAGAAAACTATATTGTGGTTCAATATGGCATCATGAATAGATTTGTTTATAGCCTCCATGAAGAAATGCCTATCTTTAGCTTCGTCTGTTTCTGACTGCCCATGCAACAAAACTCTTGGTAGTGGATATTTCTGAATAACTTTATTGTCACGTGTCTTGGTGTAGGACAACAAACACTTGTTCTGAAATTCTTCTATAGCTTTGCTAATGATATCTTTATCCTCATCAGGTAGGTCTTCATAAGGCACCATAAGAATGTCACTGTTGTTGTAAGTTGTCATGACGATTCTGGTGTCCCACCGGGCGTGCTAGAACATGCGTCGGTGCAAAAATATGTCGATGCGCCTAGCACACAACAAGCCAGAAGGATCTACTTGATGGAGCAAGGCTAGAGATCCGCTTGGCTTCAACGCAGGCTAGCCAATCCTGCAAATTCCTCTTGAGGCATGCCAGTCAATTTGACATGTAATTGATAAGGAGAGAAAGTTTATCAGTAATTTAAGGTAGGACATGCTAGTCTTTGCCTAGGTAGTTCCAAGTGTACCGCTTCGGGAGCAGCGAGACGACAAAAATCGACTAAACGACCAATATGCGAAGAAATCTGTTGTTTATGGACTGTAATGCTCATGGATCGTGATTGATTTTACGCTGACAAGTACAATACATGCAGATTTAAGTAAAATCATTAGCTAGGTGGGTATTACTAGTGTAACGTGTTGAGCCGATGAATCTAACGAGAAATGATATACCATGCGAACAAATCAACTGTTTAGTACAAATAGATCTACAAACGCTCTGAATCTAATCTGTGACCATCAACAGTGAGGTTTGACCGGATCGATGGCAGCTATGATGATAATAACAAACCAAAACCGAAGAATTTGTAAAACCATCTATACATTGATAGACTTTCCAAAAGACATGCCATATGTGTGAAAGCTCAAGCGAATCGGCTGAAATAGCCGATTCAGGTGGAAAACGGACTACAATATGTGAACAATCGACTATTTAACATGAATAAATCTATGAACTCATCAGACTTGACTTGCTATCTCTAATAGTGGGGTTCGACCGGATCGATGGCAGCCGTGATAAAGACAACAAATCAAACCTTTAAAGTAAATAGATCTATTCACATTTAACAGAATCATGGAGACACACTGTAGGTGTTAAAGCATAGGTGATCGGCTATTTAGCCGATGCAGGCATAGCAAACAGTCAAGGTTACGCTTGAACTAAAATAGATCTACTAACTATCCTCCGATCTAAAGTGCCATCAGTGGGGATCGACCGGATCGTTACAACCATAATAGCGAACTATAGACCAGATTTAACTAGACAACAAACCTCCTCAAGATTAGACATGCCTTAACCACATACTATGCATGATCAAGATCGAAGTAGAACAGCTGATGAAACATAACTCGTCGCTCAAAATAAGAAACATCGTGTTGTAATAAAGCAAACGACGGACTAAAAGGATGTGAGGCCGATCTAGATCAATCTCGACCAGGCAAGTTGATGTTGCTGAAAACTAATGACAATAAGAAAATCAGCAAGATCGGTAACTTAATGAATCTACTCAAAGGATGCCACTCGTTGAGATCTACACTACTCCTACTTGTTGAAGAACTCATTGAGATCTACACTACTCCTACTCCTAAGGGTTAGCGTAAAGCCAAAAAAGTAATTTGTATTGATTGATTGGATTGATGTCGTTTTACAATAGCCGGGGTCCGATATTTATACCCGAAGCCTAAGCATAAATCCTACTCAAGTATGACTCATTACATTATTTGGTATAAAAGAAAACATTCCTAACTTAAGATAACTTGGACCCTAATCTTCCCTTTTTGTAGAGTCTGATATGTATTTCCTGACGCCAACCGTAGCTCACTTTCGTTATCTGCTGATGTCATTCGAAGAGAGCCAATTCTAGTGCCGCATCTGAATCAGCTGATATTGATCCTTATGCAATCGATTCCTTGATTGACATGATCTTGGAAGCTTCGAGTTCCCATGTTCTTCTTCCTAAATTTTGGTGTAAACACATGCCCCCTAATTAAGGGATAAAAGTAATTTTATTCCAAAATTACCACGTCTGTACCCCCGATAGGTCCATAGTCACAAGTAGAGAATCTTTATTTGGGGCCTACTATCTGTCACCGTCCTTGCCTGCTTATGAGCCCATGCTTCAAAGCTTCACAAGAGCACCTTTGTTTCACGGGCGCTTGGATCCATCTTTCTAGATCGACTATAAATGTTTATCTGACTCTGGCAAGAGCAACTCAACAACTCAGTTATGTTTCTCTTTTGCTTGCTTCCTCGAGTGCCTTTGGCTTTGCCAGACCCTCCAAGGTCTAATTCCTTGCTATGAGGGTCTTGAGTGGTTAGAATAATTCTTGTGCATAGGGTGATTGTGTCGCTCATTTCAGCGCCTTGTCGAGCAAGAGGATCTGCCGCTGCGGGCTAAAATGTTCTAGTGTTTGTACGGGCTAAAATGTGTGGACACCTTTCCCTTGTTCACCTTATCAAATGCTCATCGAGGAAACCATAGACTTTGTTCCCACGATTTCCTAGCCACCGAGAAATTTTTAGCAGGCGGCTTTCTTTCCCATTTTTCCCAGCCACTGAGGAATCAGTTGGATATATGGGCATCTTTAAAGGAGGCGGCCTTTTCTCTCCCCTGGTGCACTTCTATCAGCAGGCCGATATGGCTCGGTCCATGATGACCTTCGGCCTTGTGGGGATCTAGACTCCCTTCAATCCAAAGAAGTCTTAGTGGGTTGATCATCAGTTAATGTAAACCTTTGGTATCTTGTAATTATTGGCAGCAATAAGTCCGAATCTATTGTTTCTTCATGATCCGTCCCCTGAATTTCTAGAGTGTCAATCCAATTCCATAACTAACTTTAATTCCATAATCCCGACGAAGCCTATCTTCTCACCTCACGGGCTATATATACGGGCCATGGCTGTGGATCGAAAAACAACATGCTTCATCCTAAACCTTCTATGTATTTGGTGCAATTTTGCTTTCCCATAGGCTCGAAGGCATGGAGAACGGCAAGAGGTCTGCTGAAGAGGCCTTTGATGGGTCTATGTCAACATGCTAGCGTCTTCATCATTAGGAGGATGCAACCTGTGATCTTGGGTGGATGGACCTTCATTCGAACATGCTACAGGATGCTCTCATCGTCTTGAAGCATAGGGCTAACTCCACTCATCCTCTAAGGTCATCTTCATCAACAATTTGCCACCCGCTGGCCTACTACCCAAGGAAGCAGATCAACAATTATGATCTGATCGCATCCATCGATCAGGTTGGCCAGAAGCTTATCGACTATCTTTCCATCATAGAATCGACTCTGAAATTAATAAAGAAATTCTAATTTCAAGACACAAAATAGAGCAAATTAAGCCCAGGCAAGCAACAATAGGCCCAGCAGCTCGGCCAGGGGGACGCGTGGCCTAGCAACTAGCCAAGGCAGGAGGGGGGGCAGATGCGTAGGTGGGCCAGCCCAACAGCCAGGGGGCGGTACCAGGCCGCAACCTAGGCCTAGGCCACCATTTCGACCAAGCTGGCCAGCCCCTGCTGTGGGCTATACAAAGGCCGGCTGTAAGGGTTTCACAAACCCTAACCGCCCAGGCCAAACTACGGCCGCCGCAGCGCCTCCTGCCGCCGGTGCTCGCCTACCACAACCACCGCTCGCAGCTGCTTCCACTGTTATTGCTCATGTCACCTAGATATGCATAGTTGCCATCGTGTGCCTCCTCTTCCTCCTCACACGGCGGGCTCAGACCGAAGCCCTAACTCCAACCATGGAGGCTGGCCGATAGGACAGACCCCGCTCATCCTTGGCGAGCTCCAGACACAAGGGTCATCGCTTCGAGCCAGGAATGGCGGATCCACCCCCACCGGCCCTTCCAAGGCTGCTCAAAGGCGGGGAACCACCCCCTCCTCGTTCGAGGAGGAGACGAAACTGGCTTTGAGGGCATTTTTGAGCGGGAGGGCGTTCTGACGTAGGCCATGGTGGCGGTTGGCCGCCACATCGGAGTAGGAGCGTGGTCCAGTTGGTGGAGGTGGCGGTGGGAGCGCGACGTCGAGGTCGTAGGCGAAGCCGGTTGGCCACATCTCCGCGTCGGTGTTGTGTTTGGGGAGCGGAGGAGCGCCACGGTGCGCGGCCATGGAACCACCACCTCCATTCCATGGTAGCGTGAACGGGACAGCGGCGTCGGTGGTGGTGTTGGCAGCAGCGTCACCAGCGGCTTCGGCAGCATGACGGCATCGGCGACGTCCTCGGCGGCGCCTCCACGTGCCTGACGAACATGCTGGGCCATGCATTGGGTAGACGCCGGAGGCGAACTGCAGCGAGGAAGACACGCACGGCGATGAACGGCAGCCACTGCTCCCTCCAGACTCCGTTGGAGCGGCGAGGAGGGATGTGGTGGTTGGAGATGTCCCAGAGGGCACGGCGGACAGCGCCCTCGAGCATGAAGTGGTGAAGGCCTCCGGCATGGTTGCCGCGGGCGATGGCGGTCTCCACGGCGTCGGTGATCGAATCCACCATCGCATTCATGGAAGGTATGGGGTTTGCCATCTTATACCTTGGGTTGAGATGCAGCGACGCCGGCAAAGTCCCGGCGATCTCCCTCTCCTTCCCTCTCCTATTTGTGTCAGCTGTGTGGAGGGTGCGTGCTGATAACGTGTTAGAAGGAAAGTGTCGATGGATGAAAATGACTATCTGTATTGATTGATGAACAATGTACATATATTTATACAATGCCAATGGGCAGTTGCCGGTTGGCGAAAATGTGTCTCTACAGTGAACCATCATTAGCAGTTGCTAATGATGAGATTAACTAATTGATCATAATTTATTTAATCTTAACATAAACATCATTTTTCTGACCCTCGCTGTAAAGTACGTGGTTTAAAGCTTTTCTTTGGCAGGTAATTTTAACTATGGTGTATATTGAATTCTTTTCCTTTTATAGGCTTTTATATAACGTACTGTCTAGGGGTGAAAATGGATGTCGAAATCCGCATCCACTAAAATGTGTACTATAGATACTCCCATATATGTACTCGTTTCTAATTAAAATGGATACTAATAGATATATCCGAATCTATTTTCTATTATTTTTCTCTATGTGATACTATTAAAAAAATATCCGATAACATCCATATCCCTTAAAGAATATACTACTATCAGGTGAAACTATCTAGAAATGGAGAGAATTTTACTGTGCTATATCTATTCTTAGAGACAGCTAGAATTCCCTCCATTTCTAGAGGCAAGTGGAAAGCCTAACCGCATAAAAAATGGCATTTTAGAGGCGGTTTGTCTTGCCAATTGTATCCAAAAATTTGCGGGCATTTCAAGAGGCCACGGGAAAGCCCAACTGCCTCTAAAAATCATTTTCTAGAGGAAGGCCACTTAGAAACTAGTTCTAGGGCTAGTTAGGTAAGGCTCTGGCTCATCGTAAAATGGATCCAACTTCATCTTCTCATTTGTTGCTCAAGACATTTTTGAAAACATTTGGCACAATATAGCTCCAAAATTGTGTAATAATCTGTGTCAATTTTGTGAGTAGAAACCAAAAGAAACCACATTTTCAGAGGTACGTAGTTTTATTTTCAGAGTTGGGCAAGCCATCCGTCTCTAACCAAAACTCACTTTTAATCGCTATTTACAGAGGTGGTTGGCATGTCCGCCTCAAGACTCGAACACTCGGCCTATTGCTCAACAACAACACCTCATTACCACTACACCACACACTCACTTGTAAGTTATATAGGATTTTATTTTTTACAAATATTTCTTAATTTTGTATTGGACATTTTGGCTGCTAAATGAACTCAAATAAAAAAGTTTCAACTACAAAGTTTTAAATCTTGTTAAGAACTACGAGTTTCGTATAGGGTATGTCTCCTTCCATTTTAAAAAAAATTCAAAAATTTAATATCAAAATATGTGAATTTAAAATAAATATTTGAATACTAACAAACATCAAAGATAAAAAAACTTGTCAACATCAAACTTATATATCAGGTGGGCCACTACACCTTTGTGTTAACTATGTGAACATTCAAAGTCGTTTAGAAATTCTAAATTTTGAATTTTAAAATCTAGAAAATTAAAACACATATTTGGGACTCTATATGACTTTAAGTCAAAAACATTTTGACTACAAGTTGTAGGTATTGAGAACTACAACTTTAGTATAGACCATGTCAACTTTTGATGTCGTTTCAAAATTTTAAAATTTGAAGTTCAAAATCTATGAAGTCAAAACAATATTTTGGGACTCCAATCAGTTTCAAATCAATAATTTCCCAACTACAAAGTTGTAGACCACGTTGAGAGCTACAATTTTTGTAATGACCTGAGTTACGATACACCCTAGGCTCTCATTTTGGTCACCCGAGTTCCTGTCAGACAGAATTCCCTAACAATCTCAAGCAACCCGAACCGAAGGAAAGCATCGACATCACCGCAAACTAATCAACAATGTCTCAAGTCAACTATTGGTCAACTAGAGTCAACTGATCGGCCACCGTAGAAGGATATCACTCCAAGGAATCAGCTCGTGATGTTTTATCTATTAAGAAAGACAAGTAGGTCACTGCAAGATCCAAGGTGGACCCAAGAGACACGAGATCAGGTTTCCAAGCTTAGTTAAGCAAATTTAAAAAACTACCAGACGATCTGTTACGTATATCAGACCATCCGATAAACATGCAGAGACATCAAATAGAATGGGAAGCGAGTTGTCATCCACTATATGACATGGCCCACATGTCAGAGTGGGAGATATTCCCCAACACCAGACCATCAACTCCACTCACCCTCTCCTCATTTTACTCACACACTCTCTCCCTCTAGAAGGAAGAACAAGGGAAGGAAAGGACAAACTAGAGTGAGAAAGAGAAGAAGAAGGAGATGGATAAGTGCATATTTGGGTGGATCTAGATGGAAGACATGTTTTTGCGCCTACCCTCCAATGTAGGAGTAGTGCATATTTGGGTAGTGTGTACATGATCTTGATTTTAAGAGCATGACAAATCTCTCATAAGGGTCAACAAAGCTTGACAAAACTCAATGCAAAAGCAAGCAACATATATGTGGAAGTTTTCCTAGCCTAAATAACATGTATGGCTCTTGGTGGGAATTCAAGCTTTGTCATACAGGAACTCATCATGTGGCATTTTTTTTGTTTTTTAAAAAGTAAATATCCAGAACTTTAGTGTCACATGGAACAAGATAAACAGTAGCTTAGACCTTCTCATATCATATCCGTCAATTACCTAGACTTAGATCAATCATATGGTACCCATGAGTTGTATGTTCAGAGTAAATTCTTATATCAAAACAGTCGTATCCAAAACTCGAGAGAATTCAAGGCTGAAAACTAGGTACTTGAAAGGAATTGCAACAAAGCAACTATTCATCATTTCCATATAAGAGATTATTCCGAGTCCTCTTTATTTGCTAACAATTCTTAAAAACAAACTAAATCAAACTAGACACACCTTTTTATTTTGTTTTCAATTTTAGAAGATCACACTTTATTACTATAAATGCAAAGATAAATTTTTATTTTGTTTTTCATTCATCATTTTTTACTAATTAAAAGAAACTAAAACTAAAACAAAGGGGGAAGAATACTTACCTAGATATACGGGAGTGCTTCTCCCCCAAGCTAGCTCTTTTGGTGAGGGTTCAGTGTTGTAAGTCCTTCAAATCTAGACTTCTCTTTGTGAAGTTCAATGATTAAGTACCTCGGTTCGCTCTAAAGACGAGGATTTTTGTGATGACGCCACTAATGATAATGTCACCTTCTTCCGCCAAACCCGTCTTGATTTGAAGTTTTGATTTTGGTTTGATAGGCTCAGAACTTTCACTTGTAGAAATTGGGGAATTAACTAACTGCCCCACACTTTGCTTGAA
This sequence comes from Miscanthus floridulus, assembly GCF_019320115.1. Lineage (NCBI taxonomy): Eukaryota > Viridiplantae > Streptophyta > Magnoliopsida > Poales > Poaceae > Miscanthus > Miscanthus floridulus. The sequence continues at coordinate 37,073,704 of NC_089588.1, read as the reverse complement.
GTGTGTCCTGCTCATAAAGACAAGGTAGAGATCAAGCGCATGGTCTCTGTTGGTGGGAAAACACCAACAGAACTAAAATTTTATTCATTCTTCCCTAACCTTAGGCACATGGGGCAATATAAAGTTGATGTTATGTGCTTTATTCAACTGTAACATGGGTGATCAAATGAGAAGATTGAGCATGAATGTAGCATTTAAGTACATTTGGCCAAAAGGGTTCAAGAAAGTGGTGATAGGAACAAGCTCAAAGAACTACGCAGGTTGAGTTAATCAGGTTGGATAAAGTAAGTTATAACTTGAACATGTTTGTTTCTTATTTATGTGCATACCAGAGTCAAGGAAAAACTTTAAATAATGATCATTTATCTTAGGATGTTACCTTTGTCATTGGAGTGTGATGACACCATATGACAAAGGGTAGATGTTTCGTGATGGTCCTTCCCTTTTGCTTGAAGTTTTTTCTTGTTCTTCTAGATTGCACCCTTTCTTTCTCATCCTTTTATCATACCATCTTTTTTCTCTTCGATCTTGCCATTTTGTTAGACCTTCTATCTCACCCTTTATTTTATGCCTCAATGATTTGTTTTCACAAATGATCCCATGTCGGTGAGGGCTTATTAGGTCCGTTGATCAAGACCTCTCCTTGTATTTAGCTTTTCTTTACATCATTAGATCCAGGAGATGAGGACATGAAAAGTTGCATGTTATTAGAGATGTAGACTTGAGTTTCTCCATCCATGATGAATGAGCTATGTCTTCTTCTCATAAAGTTATTGGAGTTCATCATGTGCCTTGCTTCATCTCTGATTTGAATTCATCTCGTGACTTACCCAAATTGAATTGAGAGTTTCCTATAGGGGTTAGTCCAACAAAATATCCAATATCTACTATAGCATCCTATCGGCTCAAAAATCAACCTAGACACCATGTCTAATTTGATTTAGGAAGGTATTAAAACCTTTGGAAGTAACATCAGCACTCCTAAACTAAGCACCATGCTTAATTTAAAAGATGTATGAATCATACTCCAAACCTTAAGCATACTATAGTAAACAAAGGTAGCATGAAAGCATTATAGATATTTATTCAAATAGAGATGAAAGAGCATGATTGTTTATTTAGCAAATTGAGTATGGCTTAAAGGTAGAGACAACCAAGATGAATTAGCAATATGGCATAAGATTTTTTAGAGAAGTTCATCCCCCACACTTGAATTTTTGCAAGGCAAAATCAAGTTTAGATGGATGTGATTCAATGTTACATGATGATTGGTTGGACTTACCTGGTGTTGCCATCCTTCATTCTTTTTGCTTCAAACCTGGAATGGTCAGTGACAAAAATACCCGAAGGAATATTTTCATAATTATATTTCTATGCTCATTTCACAAGGGCATTATAGCGAAAGGTGAAGGCTGATGTTATCTCCCGATAGTGCTTCTTTAGGATAGAAGCTTGTCCTTGAGAAAACTTTGAATTGCTTTTCTAATTGGTGAAGTGGTTTCCCCTCCAACACCAATCTTTAGGTGCTTATCTCAAGGTTTATGCCAACAAGATTTGCAATATTTATGACAAACATATGCATCTACAACCAACCTTTCAAAATCTTTTTAATAGGGAGTATGAGGGGATTGAAGATCTTGTGTGTGACAATGTTAGAGAGACCAAATGATTCAGTAGATTTCTCATGTGAGCATGGATTTGATGAGGTGTTCATGAAATAACTTGCATGCTCATTTATGTCATCTTCCTTTTCAAGCTCTAAGGGTGTTTCTTCATGAATGTCCATAGGCGAAAACAATGTCTCCATCATACCATGCCTATGACATTCATTGGATGTTTTATTGACCAAGATTTTCCATGGATTGGTGACTCTCGGGTTGATCTTGTCTAAGGTCTCCTCCAAACTTAGATGAGTCATGTTTATTAAGGAGATTGACTTAAGCTCACCATTTGGATCTAAATCAAGTTTGGATTCTACCCATAAGGTTTCATCCTTGTTCATCCATTCTTTAGCAACGACATATGAGTTCTTAATACATTCCAACCATTGTCATTGCTCTTCTTGGTCATCCTTGTGGCCTTCATGACTCCTATACTTTGGTTGACTCAGTGGATTTCTAAGATCATCATGAGTCTCAGGAAAAAGAGCATAACAGGAGTCATCGGGGCAAGGATGGGTTTGAATGATACATCTAATGTGGGCATAGAAGGGGAGAGGATAGGAGTGATTTCTAAATGGCTTGACCCTCCTTCTACGGGTTCACTAGACATGCCATCCTTAAATTCTTCCCAATGTCCTAATTGGGAATGAGGACGCTTTCTAAGAGATCCCTTCTTGAGAGGATTTGAATTATATTCGCTCGAAGGTCTCTTATGAAACTAGAAGTTTAAGCTTTTCCCACAATAAACACCAAAAAGATTATCCTTAATCTCAAAAGGGACTTCCAAAGGTTGAATTTTATCTTCCCTTGGAGGATTTTGGGGTATTGATGGTTTAGGATTGATAGCTAAATCTTGGGACTAGGGTGGTTGTAATTTGGCTATCAACACTTTCTTTTCTTGTTCAGGAGATGATTCCTTCTCCTCCTGGGGGGTTCATTATGAATGCTAGTGCAGGGAGTCTTTCCACTAATTCTATCAAGCATAGATCTTGCTTCACTAGCCGATAAATGAAGGAAAGCTCCTCCAGAGGCTTTATCAAGGGTTTGCGTAGAATCCTTGCTAAGATCCATATAAAAATGTTGAAGGAGCATTGGGTCTAAAATAGCAAGGTCTAGGCCAGTGGTAATATGGTCATTAATACGATCCCATGATGTGCCAAGAGATTCATCTCAGTGTTATCGGCTGTGCTGATTCCCTGCATCACGACGCTAGTGTCGAAGCCATCTATCCAGCTCCAATAATAGTCAAGGATATACTCCACATTGTCTATGTGATTCTTGTTTGGGTAGGCTGGCAGTTCTTTCAAGACATCAGCGAGTTGGTGAAAAATGAAGACGTAACTGCTCACCTTTTCATCCCGAGGCGGGTTGAGGGTGCCCACCCCGATGTTCTATAGCACATGCTTGATCTTTAAGAAAGCCTTACTCATGATGCTAATGGCCCAATTATCTCTATCTCCAAAGGGATCCATAGGAGCTTCATCTTGATTCACCATGGGCACGGCATCACCCTCCTTCACCATAGGCACGGCATCATCCCCGTCCCATGCACGCTTTGCAGAAGGCTCGCCCTTCACCATGGCGGTGGCTAAGAGTGAAGTAGGTTTGTAGAAGGCAATTGCATGTTCCTGATGATTTTAGATCTGTAGTGGGAATGGGAGGGCTCGAGGAAGGAAGGAAAACAAGCGGAGTTGCGGAAGAGACCACGTCGGTTAATATATCACTACTACAATGGAGTCATTGGTGTTTTTTATTTTTTGGGAACAAAGAGGAGCCATTGGTGTTGAAATGTTACTGCACACGCAAGAAAGTTCGACCTCTGTAGGTTTGAATGTGTCTGACACACTACACAGACCTTAGCTTACATTACAAACAAGTTAAAGTTGCTACAAAATAATGACAACATCCATCCAAGAGGAAATTAACATGTCCATATAGACAATCAAACAACATTGATCCATTTAAACATGTCATGATAGAGAGATACATCATGGAACTTTATTTACTCCTCTGCTAATGACTCCAACTCCGAGAACAAGGGAACATAGGGAAGATATTGAGGTCTGCAGATGTTTTGTGGCAAGACATCCTATCTAAAAATGCACTATAACATGTAGGGATGACATGAACTTTTCTGCTATCCATGTTATATGCGACGATGTCATTTCCTCCCAAACCCCAACAAAGAGAAACAAATTCCATTCTGAGTGAACCATTGAGTAGTACTCAACAACATCCAAGTAACCAAATTCAATGTTAGTCTTTGCAAACACCTATAGAGTGCTGACAGTATGCTTCAATGTCCATTTATTAGTACCATAGTCTGTAATACCCTGAAAAACTTGTATTTTTTCAAAATAGATAAAATGATTTATTAAGCATTTTTGGTGAGCATTGAACCTAGGGAAATAATATTTTTTATGGAATTAAAATCAAACATAAGCTTAGTAACTTCTTGATGCATACATGCTGCTGCATATTTATTTTTGTGATGATTGGTCTTGATTCAAAGTTCAAATGAATTCAAAATCTATTTGAAAGTGCTTTTGGAAATCTATTTGGAAAAAAGGAAAAAATCCTTCTCACTCCCTCCCCTCTCTCATTTTGGCTTGCTGGCCCAGCTCCCTGACGACCTGCTCACCTCCCTTCCTTTCCCCTCCTCCTATTTTTCTCTTGGGCTGGCTCAATCCATGCGCCGCTCTGTCCCACACGCTGGCAACTGCTGCCGCCACGCCTCCCTTCCCTCTCAGCCGCTGACAACCCAGCCCCACCCATCAGAGCCGCCCCCAACCTCTCGCACCACGCGCGTCAGCCGCAACCGCCACTCCGCGCCACGTCTTCGGTCGTGGGAGCGTCCCCCCCACGCCCGGCCTCTACAAAAGGGAGCCGAGACCCTCCGCTACACCCTCTGCTGTCTCCCCGCTCCCTCTCGTGTTCGCCTGTGCATGAGGAAACTGCCGCACCGCAGCACTGAGATCCGCCGTCCGCCCTCCGCATGGTCTACCGTCCCCGAGCACCTCCGTCTCCGATTTTCGCCGTGCTCTCCTCTCTCTCCCCGACCTTTCCCCTTGGCATTTGGTGGCTTGTATGACCATTTTTGAGTGCACCATGGAGCTCCGCATCGCAAGCAATGGCGACCACCGCCTCGGCTCTCTCCTCCGGCCGCCTTCTCGGCCTGACCGAGGTCTCCTTCACCCCCGCTATCCCCCGGTGCTCTCGGATGGGCACACCGTGGCCTGAAGGCCGAGTTCCGCACGTGCCGGTGGGGTTTTTGTCGTTGGCAATGGCAGCGCCGCTGCCGGAGCCATTGTTCTTGGCCGGCCCTTTCTCTCTTCCCCCCAGATCTAATCGGAACCACCCATCCATGATCCAACGACCCACGTAAGCCGATACCCCTTCGCGAGTCGGTTTTCCTAATGAGTCCCTGAGCTTTTCAAAGTCTTAACCCGCAGTCCAAAACACATTTACTGAGTACACTTTCTCCTTTTGAAAACGTAAAATATACTATTTTAGTCCAAAATACATTTTTGGTATTTACAGAAATGCCATTGCACTGTTTTGCTCATAGAATCATCATTTTAGCTCCGAATCGACCCGTTCAAATTGTGTTAGTTTCGTAATTTCATAATCTACGTGTTAGTACCACCGTTAATCATGTTTGCAACTTTTAAATTTCATAGTTAGATTTAATTAAATAAAATGCTATAGGAAATCCCGTTTAAATCATAACTTTCGCGTATTAGCTCCATTTTTCATGAACTTCGTGTTGCCATGATCGTAGCGAGACGTAGATTCTTTTCATAAACATTTTAATTTGTTTTCTATACTGCTGGTGTACTGTTCTAACTATAGTATTGTTTGCTTTGCATGAATGTTTCTGGAATGTTGTATGTTGCTGTGTTGGTCGTGTTCAGACGGTGAGGATAACGTTGGTGACCAGGAGTACTTTGACGACCAGAAGGATCAGCAGGAGTTTGCTAACCAAGGCAAGTATAGCATGAGATCTACCTTGATGCCTATTCACCATTTATTAATTACTCATTTGCATGCGTCTAATTTTGATACCCGTAAGGACATCCTAGTGATTGATTATCCTATTCCTTGTTCTCCTATGGGTTATATGCATATGGGTAGTTTGCTAGCGCTCAATATAACTATACATGAGCTACATAATGAACAATGATTCTATGGAAAGAAAAGGTAGAAGTTGCTTTTAAACAACTGAATTATAGGGCGAAGGAGCAAATGACTTTTGATCATGATGCTCCTGGCCCTCCATAAGGACTTATCTGTCGGCAAAAGCTAGGACTGACAGTGCAACCATGAGGGTCACATGGCTCTGACTTTAGCTCAGCAATAGGACCTTTTCTAGCTTGTTAGAGGTTACCTTTATGGAGCAAAAGGGGCTTGCCACGTTGGGTATCGGGCTGCCTCTGTTACTATGTGTATAGCCACGATGGATATGTGCCATAGGAAAGGGGGTTCCTACATCTGCCTGCCGAGGAAACCTAGCGGTCCTAACTTGTTAGAGAAACCTATGAAATGGCTTCATAGTGTACCCTACCCGCTCACCTTAGCAGTGATATGGGAGTAATTAACCCGGACATATGGGAATCACGACTCGCGGTGAATGTGCACCACCTCTGCAGAGGGTTACAAACTGTTATAATAGCTGTGCTCATAGTCATGAGCGGCCCAGAAAACTCATAGAATAACTAGTTACTTATTATTGTTCATTTGTGATGCTATACGATGATAATATGACCCAAATGATTCTGATATCTGATTAAATGGGTTTAAATGGGAACTTAAGCATAACTTGCTAATAGTAGAAGATAAAATCTTGACTCACTAAAAGTGCTAACTGCAGTAAACCAATGTAAACCTTTTTGAGCTTTTATAACCCCGTGTTATCTTGTTAAGTACGGGAAGTACTTACGCTTGTTTACTTTCAATATTTGGACAAAAATCCCGGATGGGTAACAGATGACAACGTGTATGAGGAGTTTCCTGAGGATTATTAGGCTTGTGGTCAACCAGTCGACCGTCCCTGTGTTGGAGCTTCCATGAGAGAGCTATCTATTTACTTTCCGCTGTGTTGTGTAAGACAATGTGATGTTATTAATCGTGATGTAAGTTACACCGTGATGATTCCTTTTATAATTTGTTAACTTATGTGTGTGACTGATCCCTGGACACACATGAGTTTGGTGCATTCAATTTTATCCTTAAAATTGGGTGTGACAAATTGGTATCAGAGCCGTGTTGACTGTAGGACGCAAGCCTAGTTAGAGATGGTCGATTTAGTATCTTTGCTCCACTGGTTTCTTGCTTACTGTCTCATTCTTGTTATTTTATTAAAATATTTATGCTATTTATACCTTAATCTATTATATAAAATTGTTGATTCTAATTCTATCTTACTCTAAATCTATAGATGTCTCATAACCCAAAGACCGCCCGCCTCAACACTGCAGGCTATCGTGCCTTGTTCATCCCTCGTGCTCCACAGGCGGAGAAGGAGATTGTGATCATCTCCAATGATGAGGTGGAACCTTTGATTGAGGATGATGAGGAGTGGATGGCTACCCCGACACCTGCACCTACTCCTACTCCAGCTGTTGCACTTGTCTATCCTACTGTAGCTACCCCAGCGGAGTCATCAGCTACTTCACCTACGCATGTGCCATCCCCAACTGTTCCTGTGGTGGATGAGGAGATAGGTTGGAAGTGCAAATACTACTTCAAGCTAGCCCCAGAGATGGCCTACTACCACACCCTCCTTACTCATGTGCTGGATGACTACTACCTTGATCTGCATGCCTCCATCAGCTATCATTGTGTAGAGTACCAGCATCCTTTGGAGGCAACCTTTTGGAAGGTAGAGCTGGTTGTCACTGCTTGGAATGACATAAAGAATGGACACGAGGTAGAGACTGTCCATCATGCTCCTGCCAGACGGGCTCACGCATTGGATGGCATGGAAGATGCAGCACAGTACACCTACATCTACTACCATGGTCGTCATTTTGAGGCCATGAGGGAGGATCATTTTAGGTTCCTTCCTCACAATGATCATGAGGGTAACTAGCAGGTCCTAGCACCACCAGAAAGTGACCCAACTCTGAAAGCAACAGTGCAACATGTCCATGCCATGCAAGGGGTAGATGAAGAGGTCAAGGGAGAGTTGTGTGCATCACAGAGGGCCGAGAGGCGTCTCCAGAAGCAAGTTGATGAACTGCGTGCTCAACTTAGGCTACCACCGATCTACAAGAAGAAGCGCCGGTCGTTCACCATGATTGACACCGCCCCATAGGTGTTAGATTCCTTGTTTAAAGATTACAACGTTGTTAGTTCGTGAGTCATGTCTAGTCTTGTTTGGTCTTGTGAACTTTAATGATTAGATGTTTTTAATTGTGAACTTGGATGATTTGGAGTTTGTTTGATTGCTGGAGGTTTGTGGGCATGTCCACAACTTCCATAGGTTTGAACCTTAAGTTTAGATGATGTTCTTAATGTAGATGGGTTTGCTTTATCTTATCTCTGCTGTGCTATTTTCTGGAGAGCCTGTGTTCTTTATCTTGTATCTCGAGATCTGGGTTGTCACAAATTCTGAAATTTTTGTGGAGATATCTAGACTTCTGTATCTTTCCAATGTCTCTAGAATCACATCAATATCTATTCAGGTTTGTGAGATCTATCTGTCACAAGTTGATGTTCCTGCGCAGACTGGAACCCAGAACAGATTCGGTTTAGCTATGTTTTTGACCATGTTTATTTCAGAATCTGTAAAAGTGATCTAAATAAAAGTTGTAGCTGATCTCCTAAGCTTTCCAACCATTCTTGGTACATCTCTGTGGGATCTATAAACTCAAGTTATGACAGATTTACCGAACTGCTGTAATTGAATCTTGTCCAGAAAGTTTTCAGCATTGTTCATTATCTTTTATAAGCTTTCTATAAATTGGAAATCTCTAAAATTTTGCGCATTTGTTGAAAAATAGATGGCCGCAAGAGGAGGAAGAGGAAGAGGCCATGGTCATGGACGTGATGCTCTCATAAATCCACCACCACCGCCACCAGTGACTATGAAACAATTAATGGGAATGCAAGCGCAGTTGATGCAAGCCATGATGCAACGCTTGGATAATGAACCGGCAAGAGGACCACTGCCTGTTTAGATCAGAGACAAGCATGGAGAATTCATGAAGGGTCACCCTTCGGTGTTCACCCATGCCTCAGACCCTTTGGAGGCAGATGATTGGTTGCGTGCTATGGAAAAACAACTTAATATAGCACAATGCAATGATCTTGAGAATGTGTTGTATGCTTCTGGTCAACTCTAGGGAGCAGCTCAGGATTGGTGGGATTCTTTCCAGTATGGACGCCCCAATGACGCTCCTACTATCACCTGGCAGGAATTGAAGGACAATTTCCGGTCTTATCATATCCCTGATGGACTCATGGAATTGAAGCAGGAGGAATTCAGGTCCCTCAAGCAAGGATCCATGACTGTGGTAGAGTATTGTGACAAGTTTGCTCAATTATCACGCTATGCTCCAAATGATGTAGCTGAGGATAAGGAGAAGCAACGCCATTTCCTCAAGGGACTTTATGATGGACTACAGCTCCAGCTGATGTCCAACACCTACCCTAACTTTTAGTCCTTGGTGAACCGCGCTATTGTGATTGACGATAAGGGCAAAGAGATGGAAGCCAAGAAGAGGAGACTTCAAGGGCAAGCTTCTGGAAGCAACACCCGCCTATGTGCCTATCCCCAGCAGGGTTTTTAGTAGAGGAATCAAGGACCATCTATCTAGGGAAACCGTGGTTAGTATCCTCAGCGTAACTAGTTCCAGCAATGCCCTCAGTACCAGCAACAGTATGGTAATCAGTGTCCCCCACAACAGACCAGCAATCCGGCAATACGCTAGGGAATGGCCAACAATGCTCCTATGAACAATGGTGCACCCAATAACCCCAACACATGCTACCGCTATGGAGAAGTAGATCACTATGCTCATCAGTGTCCAAAGAAGCAGAAGCAGCAAGCTCCTCAGAACCAGAATGGTAATCAGAAGTTCAATGCCCGACCACCTCACACTGCTAAGGTGAACTATGTGTCATCTGATGTAGCTTAGGAGACGCCTGAGGTCATGTTGGGTACGTTCAGTGTCGACTCTATCTCTGCTACAATACTTTTTGATTCTGGTGCTTCGCATTCTTTTATTTCCTAAGCTTTTGTTAGAATGCATAGCATACCTTTATGTGCCATGAAAAACCCCATACTAGTAAATTCACCAGGAGGTAGTATGCCAGCTTCTTATTGGAGTCCCTCAACTAGCATTTCCTTAAGGGGGGTAGACTTCAAAGTGAACCCTATTGTGTTGAGAACAACGGGAATTGATCTTATTCTGGGAATGGATTGGATGAAACAACACTAGGCAGTGATTCAGTGTCAGGAGAGATCTGTGGTTGTGACATCACCCAATGGAGATAGAATCTATGTAGAAGTGGTAGTGCAAGCTTAGCCAACGGCCACTGTGAATCAGCTAGATGGTGATGCCAATAAACAAGATCGTGTTGTGGAGGAGTTCCCGGATGTCTTCCCCGATGACTTGCCAGGTATGCCACCTAACTGTGACATTGAATTCATTATTGAATTATTACCTGGAACTGCACCAATAGCTTAAGAAACAACTAAAAGAGTTGCAAGAAAAAGGTTTTATATGCCCCAGTTCTTCCCCATGGGGGCACCTGTGATTTTTGTGGATAAGAAGGATGGTAGCCAACGGATGTGTGTGGATTATTGTTCACTTAATGAGGTGACTATCAAGAATAAATATCCTTTGCCTAGGATTGATGATTTGTTTGATCAGTTGAGAGGAGCCTATGTGTTCTCCAAGATTGATCTCCGCTCAGGTTACCATCAACTAAAGATTCGAAACTCGGACATACCTAAGACAACATTCACTACACGGTATGGTTTGTATGAGTATACCATTATGTCTTTTGGATTGACCAATGCACTTGCATACTTTATGTATCTGATGAATAAGGTGTTCATGGAGTTTCTTGATAAATTTGTGGTGGTATTCATTGACGACATACTAGTATTCTCCAAGACCAAAGAAGAATATGCTGAACATATAAGGTTGGTCTTGCAAAAGCTTAGAGAACATAAGTTATACGCTAAGCGGAGCAAGTGTGAGAGGTCTCTTTTCTGGGTCATGTTGTCTCTAATGGTGGAATAGCAGTGGATCCATGCAAAGTACAAGATGTGTTGAATTGGAAACCACCAATTAATGTAAGTGAGATTCGTAGCTTTTTGGAATTGGCTGGATACTACAGGAGGTTCATTAAAGATTTTTCCAAGCTTGCTAAGCCTATGACAGCTCGGTTGGAAAAGAATGCTAAATTTATATGGTCTGATAAATGTCAAGCAAACTTTGATGAGCTAAAGAAGAGATTGACTACATCTCTAGTGTTGACTTTGCCAGATTTAAGCAAGAACTTCTCTATATATTGCGATGTATCCCATTTGGGCCTTGGATGTGTGCTTATGCAAGAAGGAAGAGTGGTGGCATATGCATCGAGACAATTGAGGAAGCATGAGTTGAATTACCCTACTCATGACTTGGAATTGGTAGCTATGGTTCATGCTTTGAAAATCTAGAGACATTATCTAATTGGGCATAAGAGTGACATCTATATGGACCACAAGAGTTTGAAGTATATCTTCACCCAATCAGATCTAAATCTGAGACAACATCGTTGGTTAGAATTGATCAAAGACTATGATTTGAAAGTGCATTATCATCCGGGAAAAGCAAATATCATAGCTGATGCACTTAGCAGAAAGAGCTATGCCAATGGACTTTGGATGACATTTATGTCAGCAGAGTTGTGTGCTGAAATGGAGTATCTGAACTTGAGTCTTGTCACTAATGCAATGGAATTAGTGATAGAGCCTACATTGGAGCAAGAGATAAACAAAGGTCAATTGGAGGATGAAAAACTAAAAGAGATAGCGGAGAATGTAGTGCATGGAAAGGCACTAGGATTCAGGATGGATGAGAATGGTACTCTTTGGTTCGGAAAAAAGGATATGTGTACCTGAAGTGAAGGCTATCCGTGATACAATTCTGCAAGAGGCCCATGAGTCTGCTTATTCTATACATCCCGGAAGTACGAACATGTATTTGGATCTCAAAGAGAAGTATTGGTGGTATGGTTTGAAGAGAGATATGGCAGAGTATGTGGCTTTGTGTGACACTTGCCAAAGAGTGAAAGCTGAGCATCAAAGACCTACAGGATTGCTACAACCGATGAAGATTCCTGAGTGGAAATGGGAAGAAGTTGGTATAGATTTTATCGTAGGTTTGCCCCGCACTCAAAGAGGTTATGATTCAATATGGGTAATAGTGGATCGACTCACCAAGGTTGCTCACTTTTTACCAGTCAAGACTACCTATACGGGTGCAAGGCTAGCAGAGTTGTGCATGGAAAGGATAGTGTTCTTACATGGTGTTCCCAAGAAAATTGTGTCGGATAGAGGCACTCAGTTTACATCACAATTCTGGCAGAAAGTACATAGATCTTTGGGGATAAAGTTGAATTTTAGTTCTGCTTACCACCCACAAACTGATGGACAGACTAAAAGGATCAACCAAATTTTGGAAGATATGTTGAGAGCTTGTGCACTGCAGTATGGTACTAGTTGGGACAAGAGTTTACCATATGCTGAGTTCTCGTACAATAACAGTTACCAGAAGAGCAGATTCCTTTGGAAGAGCTTGCTGTTAAGGAAGATCTTATATATGAAGAGTATCTGATAAAGATCTTAGAAACTATAGAAAGAGTTACAAGAAGCCGAATTATAAAGATGTGCAAGGTGCAGTCGAATTGATATTCAGAGGATGAGGCTACTTGGGAAAGAGAAGAGGATCTGAGAAAATCTTATTCGCAGCTGTTCGTGTAAGCGATCAACCAATCTCGAGGATGAGATTCTTTTAAGGGGGGTAGAATTGTAATACCCTAAAAATTTTGCATTTTTCCAAAATAGATAAAATGATTTATTAAGCATTTTTTGTGAGCATTGAACCTAGGGAAATAATATTTTTTATGGAATTAAAATCAAACATAAGGTTAGTAACTTCTTGATGCATACATGCTGCTGCATATTTATTTTTGTGATGATTGGTCATGATTCAAAGTTCAAATGAATTCAAAATCTATTTGAAAGTGCTTTTGGAAATCTATTTGGAAAAAAGGAAAAAATCCTTCTCACTCCCTCCCCTCTCTCATTTCGGCCTACTGGCCCAGCTCCCCGATGGCCCGCTCACCTCCCTTCCTTTCCCCTCCTCCTGTTTTTCTCTTGGGCCGGCCCAATCCACGCGCCGCTCTCTCCCGCACGATGGCAACTGCTGCCGCCGCGCCTCCCTTCCCTCTCAGCCACTGACAACCCGGCCCCACCCGTCAGAGCTGCCCCCAACCTCCCGCACCGCGCGCGTCAGCCGCAACCGCCGCTCCGTGCCCATGTCTTCGGTCGTGGGAGCGTCCCCCCCCCGCGCCTGGCCTCTACAAAAGGGAGCTGAGACCCTCCGCTACACCCTCTGCTGTCTCCCCGCTCCCTCTCGCGTTCGCCCATGCATGAGGAAACCACCGCCCCGCAGTGCCGAGATCTGCCGTCCACCCTCCACGTGGTCCACCGTCCCCGAGCAGCCTCCGTCTCCGATTTTCGCCGTGGTGAGATTCGCCGTGCTCTCCTCTCTCTCCCCGACCTTTCCCCTTGGTATTTGGTGGCTCGTATGACTATTTTCGAGTGCGCCATGGAGCTCCGCATCATCGGCAATGGCGACCACAGCCTCAGCTCTCTCCTCCGGCTGCCTTCTCGGCCTGACCGAGGTCTCCTTCACCCCCGCTATCCCCCGGTGCTCTCGGATGGGCACACCGTGGCCCGTAGGCCGAGTTCCACACGCAACAGCGAGGTTCTTGCCATCAGCAATGGTAGCGCCACCGCCGGAGCCACTGTTCCCGGCCGACTCTTTCTCTCTTCCCCCCAGATCTAATCCGAACCACCCATCCATGAACCAACGGCCCACGTAAGCCGATACCCCTTCACGAGTCGGTTTTGCTAATGAGTCCCTGAGCTTTTCTAAGTCTTTACCTGCAGTCCAAAACACATTTACTGAGTACACTTTCTCCTTTTGAAAACATAAAATATACTGTTTTAGTCCAAAATACGTTTTCGGTATTTACAGAAATGCCGTTGCACTGTTTTGCTCATAGAATTGTCGTTTTAGCTCCGAATCGACCCGTTCAAATTGCGTCAGTTTTGTAATTTTATAATCTATGTGTTAGTACCACTGTTAATCATGTTTGCAACTTTTAAATTTCATGGTTAGATTTAATTAAATAAATTGCTATAGGAAATCCCATTTAAATCATAACTTTCGCGTATTAGCTCCGTTTTTCATGAACTTCGCGTTGCCGTGATCGTAGAGAGACATAGATTCTTTTCATAAACATTTTAATTTGTTTTCTATACTGTTGGTGTACTGTTCTAACTATAGTATTATTTGCTTTGCATGAATATTCCTGGAATGTTGTATGTTGCTGTGTTGGTCGTGTTCAGACGGTGAGGAGAACGTTGGTGACCAGGAGTACTTTGATGACCAGTAGGATCAGTAGGAGTTTGCTAACCAAGGCAAGTATAGCATGGGATCTACCTTGATGCCTATTCACCATTTATTAATTACTCATTTGCATGCGTCTAATTTTGATACCCGTAAGGACATCCTAGTGATTGATTATCCTGTTCCTTGTTCTCCCATGGGTTATATGCATATGGGTAGTTTGCTAGCGCTCAATATAACTATACATGAGCTACATAATGAACAATGATTCTATGGAAAGAAAAGGTAGAAGTTGCTTTTAAACAACTGAATTATATGGCGAAGGAGCAAATGACTTTTGATCATGATGCTCCTGGCCCTCCATAAGGACTTATCTGTCGGCAAAAGCTAGGACTGACAGTGCAACCATGAGGGTCACATGGCTCTGATTTAGCTCAGTAATAGGACCTTTTCTAGCTTGTTAAAGGTTACCTTTATGGCACAAAAGGGGCTTGCCACGTTGGGTATAGGGCTGCCTCTGTTCCTATGTGTATAGCCATGATGGATATGTGCCATAGGAAAGATGGGTTCCTATATCTGCCTGCCGAGAAAACCTAGCAGCCCTAACTTGTTAGAGAAACCTATGAAATGGCTTCATAGCGTACCCTACCCGCTCACCTTGGTAGTGATACGGGAGTAATTAACCTAGGCATATGGGAATCACAACTCACGGTGAATATGCATCACCTCTGTAGAGGGTTACAAACTGTTATAATAGCCGTGCTCACGGTCACGAGCGGCCCAGAAAACTCTTAGAATAACTGGTTACTTATTGTTGTTCATTTATGATGCTATATGATGATAATATGACCCAAATGATTCTGATATCTGATTAAATGGGTTTAAATGGCAACTTAAGCATAACTTGCTAATAGTAGAAGATAAAATCTTGACTCACTAAAAGTGCTAACTGTAGTAAACCAGTGTAAACCTTTTTGAGCTTTCATAACCCCATGTTATCTTGTTAAGTACGGGAAGTACTTACGCTTGTTTACTTTCAATATTTAGATAAAAATCCCGGATGGGTAACAGATGACAACGTGTATGAGGAGTTTCCTGAGGATTATTAGGCTTGTGGTCAACCAGTCGACCGTCCCTGTGTTGGAGCTTCCACGAGAGAGCTATCTATTTACTTTTCGCTGTGTTGTGTAAGACAATGTGATGTTATTAATCATGATGTAAGTTACACCGTGATGATACTTTTTATAATTTGTCAACTTGTGTGTGTGACTGATCCCTAGGCACTCATGAGTTTGGTGCATTCAATTTTATCCTTAAAATTGGGTGTGACATAGTCTTCAAGGATCCAGATGTTAAGCTTGGACATATCGCGACCACGAATAGTACATACACACAAGTGACCCTGAGCTTGATGGATGGAACCTTTAGAATGATGCAGGCAAGGAATTTTCCTCCATGTCTCTCCCTCCATATCCATAGCAAGTATCTGAGGGTAAAATCATGAGTACCCCATAATGTGCAGACAACCGTTAAGATACACAGTTTCTGATGATCTCATTTCTTCTAATCTCTCAATTGTCACACAAGCATTCCTACCCCATTTAGATTTCTTACAGATCCATGTTGTAGTTTTAGATAAGTAGATGTCCACACCCCTACAACGATCAAATGACCACTCTTGTATATATTCAATCACATGGAAGTGCGAGGAGGCTTTTGGCTCGAACCCCAATCGAGCCTCACCAGCAGAATGGATACTAGGCGGTAGTTACTTGAACTCTTTGGTTGCCAGATTGTAGATGACATAGCAGTATGATCCATCAACCCCTCAGAACCAGCATAGGATGAGGCCATTGCAGATATTTGAGACAGCTACATTAGCCAAGGTGAAGGGCAAGAAGGATAAGGAGGGGTGCTCACCGGTGACTCTAGTGTAGCATCGATAGCCTTGGTCAATGTCATAGAAGAAGCCTACCACATTCTAGGGCAGCACTTTATGGTTGTTGTAGTCCTTGATGCGGTGGTTCTAGGAGCGATAGACACATTTGTTGCAGAATAAGGAGCGGACGGGGAGGTAGAGGCGAATCTTGATAATGACATCGTCTGTGAGGCTAGCCAGTGCGTTCCTCTTGTTGGGGGCCTCCTGTATTTCATCGGTAATGGGATCACTGAAGAGGAAAAATAATCCAACAAAGATCCAATTGTGAAGTCCACAACTCATACCAAAGTGCAACTTTAACAACCATTAACAATTTTCATGGTATGACCTCAAACAAATTTAGAGTAGCACCACATAGATATATAACTCAAACTAGAGTAGCAGTTACTGGAACTGTAACCATTACAATTCCAGCTAAGTCAAGTCTATCCATCACATTTACTATCAGTACACAAGCTTAGAGCTTCTTCCATAGGAGATAGACAAAGATTAAGAGGACGACAATTACAACAGTTTTGAAGGTAGAAGCAATGGGCCTGTTTGTTTGCCAAGATAGATAGGTATAATCAAGCAAGCACTTGACAATTAACATGCCTAGTTGCACATAGGCATTTACAGTAAGAACAATGAACATATGCAGAAAACAAAGACATCAGCAGAAAACTAACCAGTGCCACCTCCTAGTTCTTTTCATCATCATTGGCCTAACCAGATCTCAAACGCTAGAATGTTTCTTGTATAGCTCATATTCAAGCAAGGACCAAAATACTGAAGCAAACAGAAAAAGGCGAGAAAGGGGACATGCAGATCGGATCTGGCGCCTCTGCCATGGCACACAAAGGACATGGACACCAATGCCATCGTGCTCCACCAGGAAGCCCCACTGCCTAGCCTCCAAAAGGATGCTTGAGCCAGCACAACACACCAGGGATCCTCCGCTGTCGCCACCACTATATATAGTCCAACAAGCACAGATTTGTTTCCACTTACAGTGGATGTCCAATATATAGGTCAACCTATAGGGCATCCACATAGAGAATACACTACTATAAGGACTCCAAAGACATGTCAACACACCCAGGCATCTAGCGCAATGGTAAAGGTGGTCCATTCCTTGCTCTAGGTCCTGGGTTCGACTCCTAGGTCCTAGTGTTTTTTAATTAGATTTTATTAAACACCAGTGGCACACAAGTTGTGAGGTTCCATAGGTCAGATGGAGATGGAGAAAGGTCCCATAGGTAGACATGACACGTAAGCTATCCGGTCCCATAGGTCAGATGCAGAAGGGTCCCGTAGGATTGGGTTCCATAGGTCGGATGCGGAAGGTTCCCATAGGGTTCGATAGGTCGAATGCAAAAGGGTCCCACATGTATAAGTCAGATGGATAAAGGACCGAGCAGAGACTTTTATGACGAATTGCAAGCATCACAAATAAGTAACTATAGGTCCCATAGGTACATGTTTGTTGTCTGGTCCCATAGGTCGGATGTAGAAGGGTCCCGTAGGTACACGTCGGATAGAGAAAGGACCGAGCAGAGACATTTATGATGAATTGCAAGCATCATAGATGAGTAACAGGGCTGTCCCACTGGTACACATTGGATGGAGAAAGGACAAGTGGAGACTTTTATGTCGAATTGCAAGCGTCAAGGATGAGTAACTGCAGGTCCCATAGGTACACGTCGGATGGAGAAACTACCGTGTGAAGATCTATGACAAAGCCATTCATTATAGATCAAATATTGTTCATCATAGATGTGTAACTAGTTCAATGATGAAGCCCTGTTCATCATAGTTTTAAAGGAGATCGTCATAGATGAGTCACCCGAGCTATCTGTGATGAAACCATGCGCTCTTCTATGATGTTTTTTTGTGACGATGCCTGATTTTGTCATAGAAAGGGAGGGTTGTAGGATTGTCACCACTGATCTATGAGGAAATAGAAAAATTCATCATAAAAAGCGCTCTTCTATGATGGTTTCGGATTCGTCATTAACATTTTTGTCATAGAAGTGGATATTTCTAGTAGTGATCTTGAAAAGGCACTT
Source organism: Miscanthus floridulus (assembly GCF_019320115.1). NCBI lineage: Eukaryota > Viridiplantae > Streptophyta > Magnoliopsida > Poales > Poaceae > Miscanthus > Miscanthus floridulus. The sequence continues at coordinate 37,055,418 of NC_089588.1, read as the reverse complement.
AGGTGGGAACGTGACCGAAGGAGTCGACAAAGAAGAGTCCAAGGACTATCATTGCAGAGTGGGCGGCAGCACGGGCGCGTGTGCATGGGGGGCCAACGGATTGAGAAAAGAAAAGGACTTGTCCAGGGGCTATCGGCTTATATATAGCCCAATCCTATTAGATCGTCCATGAGAACGGCGGAGTATCCGCCAAGCCATTAAGCCCGACAGTTGGAGTTAGATTTAGTGGTACACCGGAGAGTCCATGACGATGACCGAATCATCCATCAGTCTAAGAAAAACAGAGAAAACCCCCAGAGGTTGAAGACTACTAGAAGGAATGGGAAGAATTTTTGGAGAAAGGATTTCATGGAAAATTCCATGCAACCCCTTGACAAGCTCGGGGGGGGGGGGGGGGAGGGTTGTAATGACCCGAATTATGATACACCCTAGACTCTCATTTTGGTCACCCGAGTTCCTATCAGACAGAATTCCCTAACCAATCTCAAGCAACCCAAACCGAAGGAAAGCATCGACATCACCGCAAACTAATCGACAACGTCTCAAGTCAACTACTGGTCAACTAGAGTCAACTGACCGGCCACCGTAGAAGGATACCACTCCAAGGAATTAGCTCATGATGTTTTATCTATTAAGAAAGACAAGTAGGTCACTACAAGATCCAAGGTGGACCCAAGAGATACGAGATCAGGTTTCTAGGATTGGTTAAGGAAATCTAGAAAACTACTGGACGATCTGTTACATATATCGGACCATCCTATAAACATGCAGTGACAACAAATGGAATGGAAAATGAGTTATCATCCACTATGGGACATGGCCCACATGTCAGCACGAGTGGGAGATATTTCCTAGCACCAGACCATTAGCTCCACTCATCCTCTCCTCATTTCCCTAGCACACTCTCTCTCTAGAAGGAAGAACAAGGGAAGGAAAGGATGAACTAGAGTGAGAAAGAGAAGAAAAAGGAGATGGAGAAGAGAATCAAGGTGCTAGAAGGCAACAAGATCAGCCCTAGGTCAAGCACTTGAGCTTCAACAACCTCTCATCCCATGGTTAGCTCAAGAGCCCTCTCTTCTCATTATCTTGAGATCAATCCTTCAACCCTAATCTAAGCATTCTCTCTTGAATGGATGGATCATGAAAGGGGCATGTATTGGATCCTCAATCCTGGTGACAAGGAACTCATCGTGAACCCAAGCTAAGTTGCCATGCCCAATCTCTCTTTATCTCTAGGATTTCTCTTAATTAAGGAATCACTAGTTACACTAGTTAACTCAAGCCTAGCTATCCTAAGCCTAGCAAATCACCTAAGTCACCATAGAAATACCTTGTACATGCATGAAGGCCGTTACCCAAGATCTAGGCATGAATCCCCAAGTCTTCACCCAAGAACCCAAGAGCATAGGTTCTGTCGCCCGATTGATGGAGTGTCCGTCAATAGGACGGAGTGTCCGCCAAACCTGAAGCCTAGTCACCAACAGCCTTAGTCTCTTGCTAAGTGAGAATACTAGAGCGTCCATCACCATGGTGGAGCGTCCGATGAATGATACCGAACCATAACCTGAGAACTCGAGAGCACCCAATTCCTATCGGAGTCTCCGCGATTCCCACGGAGCATCCACCAGAGCCAACAGAAGCAACTCACCTCAGCACCCAGTACAGCAGAGTATCCGTAAGCAAGACGGAGTGTCCAACAGTCATAGTGAATGTGAGGTTGGTCTGCAAGTGCACTCAACGGGTCACCAATACTAGATCCTATCCCATAGTAATAGTTCAATAGTAGATGTCTCTTCCTAAGTCCTAAGTAGAGATCCTAGTTTCCTTATCTGTCGTGCGATCGTCTCCGATCCTCGGATCATCTCCTTTTAGGCTTGGATATCTCGTTTCGTGAGGATCGTGTGCGAGTTGCCACCGCTAGCTTGGAATTGTCAGGATCGGCAGCACTAACAGGCAGGCACCCCACTATTATGAACCCTACTTTGGATACTTATCAAGTCGCATTATGAGTTATGCATTGCATGTAGAGTTGGATAATGAACTCTTTCACATAACACTTAGAGTAACTCTTTAATCTATTAGAAGCCTCTCATCTAAACAATAGGAATAGGAACGCTTAATGCTTATTGCTTAGTTGCTTGGGCAACGGTAGAAGTCGAGCATGAGAAGGGAACTCATACTCGCGCGTGTAGGATGCTACACCTAGATAATTAACTACTAAAATCAATGAGGGTACAACTTGACTTACCTAACTAATCTGGCTAAGGAATAATACCATGTTCCTAATACGATAATCCTAATGACAACTTGGATATCTTGCTCATGTGAGGGGTAGGTCATCATGAGTGTGGGATCTCAGATGACATAGCTCATGAAGCAGTAAGGACTGTGTATTGGGATACGTAAGTCCGAGTAACCACCCGTACAGACCACATGTCGCATATGGGGTCAACAAGCCAAGTAACTAATTGCAACTAGTTTATCCGTGAAACTGGCAAGGGAGGTGGCGTCGATCGGGAATGTCCGGGACATTGACTGGGAACCTAGTTGAACCTTTCATGTGACACTCTGGCCGGATTAGGGAAAGGTCGGAAAGCATGAGGCAACCCTTACCTGGGCACGGGTATGGGGGTTAGTCCCGATTTCCATGTGGGTACAGTTGTATACCTCTGCAGAGTCTTGAAAAGCTTGGAGTCCTTCGGAATGGAACTATTCGATTGTTCTTTCTTTCTATACCCATGGTAGTATGAACGATGGACTATGAGCACCCTTGTTATAATAATAAATGCTTTAATTCTAACGTTGAGAATAGCATGCCATAGTCTTAATGAATATCATTGCTTTCCGCACTTCTACAAATGCCTGATAATTACCCTGTGCATCCACCAAATACTATATGTTGAAATTAAATCCCGCGAGTACGCAATGTACTCACGGTGCAGCCGTTAAGTTGTTTTGGAAGCACGTAGTAGACCACGTCGAGCAATCGTTTGACCACCGCTGCATAGTAGCACTTGAAATGGGCGTGACTCCAAGCGTGTTATAAGTTAACTCTGCATTCCTTGGAGGAGCAACTATGAGTATGAACTTTTAGAGGCAAACATTTGGCTAGAGGCCGTCTATCCATTTTCCGGAGGCGGTGTCTACCTCTGTTAACCAGAGAACCCGTCTCCTAAAATAGTTTGTTGCCGTGCATGTAGAACGACTTGATCCAATCTTGAACCAAAAGAAACCAACAAATACGTCATTGTCCTACCGCGCCCCCCCCCCCCCCCCCCCTCCCCCCCCCCCCCCCAAAAAAAAAAAAATACGTCCTTGTTCTGAGGTTTCAGCATCAGTGTAGTAATAAAAATAAATCATGCATGCACGTGATGCAATTAACGGCTGGGCAAGGAATTTATTTTTATTAGTATAATACTTGTATATCTTCACAAAACCTGAAAAGCAGACGGCGTCGTACGTGGCAACCAGGCAAATACGTAACGTATATCCCGGAAGACTGCGTCACCCAGCCGGCCAACTTCCAAATAAAAACGCTACTACCAAGTCCACTAAAAACGCTAGTAGTTCCTTCTCCCTCGCCGGCCTGGCAGGAGGCGAGGAGCTGCTTGTTTCAGTCGCCAGCGTCTGAATGCAGATGAGGAGAGTACGTACGTGTTACATACATACGTACTACCAAGTCCACTAAAAACGCTAGTAGTTCCTTCTCCCTCGCCGGCCTGGCAGGAGGCGAGGAGCTGCTTGTTTCAGTCGCAACGCCAGCGTCTGAATGCAGATGAGGAGAGTACGTACGTGTTACATACATACGTAGCCCCGTTTGCGTGCCCTTAAACCCGGTTTGATCCGCTTATTTTTTCATCCGAAACAGTGTTTTTCTCTCATAAATTCATCCAGCATTCCTCCAAACTATCCAGATTCCTCCAGAATTCAGACAAACGTGGGATTGACTTGCACAAACAAATTGCACGACGTTCAAAAAAAATCATGTTGGATACTCATTTTATCTAGCTATTTGTCGTTGGTGTTGAGTTGGTATGCATTGCTCAGTCCCCTGCAGGCCCGGCCCAGCCTCAAGCGTACCTTTTCTATTATGTGACTGGTCTTCCATCCAACTAATAATAACTCGAGGAGAATGCAAAAGCAATCCGATCAAAAAAAGAAGAAGAATGCAAAAGCAATGTAACGATAGCTACACACACGTACTTTTGTATTTGACTTCCTAAAGTCCGACAAGTATTCTATTTTTAAAATACGACGTTAAAATGGCACTTATATTAAGAAAATAGATAGATCTTCTTTACACATGATACACACACTTGACATTTTTTTTTTACCAGTTATTCTAGCGAGACAATAAAACATTGCAACATCATAATTCTTACCTTTAGAGAAGTATATATACATATTTCCTTCTTTTCTCTGACAAAGTAAACTTTATAAATTAATAAGCTCTACCTTAGAGCATCTCTGATAGTTTAGCAAAACAACTGCTAATGTTGATTTTTTTGGCAATATAAAGAAAAATCTCTATCCAACAAACTCCTAAACTTAGCTCCCAATATATCGGAGCTTGGCAAAAAAAACAATCACTTTGTGTGCAAAGACACGGGGACACCGGGCGCTCCCTATATTGATGGGTTCCAATGCAAATATACAAGAGAAAAAGGAGTATAAATGCTGAGCTGATTTGGAAATAGTGTGATGTGAGTTTCCTAATGCAAAGTTGCCTTCTATATTTTGGAAGCGATATTTTGAAAACAGTTAAAGAAAGACAACGAGTATGCTCCCTACTTTTTTTAGCAACTTAAAAACTCATTGATTTACTAATTCTTTTTTTTTCTTTTGAACTATTAGAGATGCTCCTAGGTGGCACAAGTGTAGTTTTCTGGTTGATCACATTAGTATTAGGCAGTGTACGTATGCTGGCTGTATGCTCGCCGTCCGGATTAAGTAAACGAAATTCCCCGTTAACAATATTAAAAAGCATATCCCAGATGACGTGGTCACTGCATTATAGTTGACCAGTCGGCACCAAGTGACTGACCCAGCCCCTTCTCATCTCTTGTCCCGTTCCTCTCGTCATCATCTCTCAGTCTTCCAGTACTCCTCATTGCGTATGAAAACTTCGGGAGCTAGACATGCTGCACGCTGCCCGGTTCCTGTGCTCCGTCACCGCCGCCTTGGCGCGCCTCCTCCGCGAGCTCCGCAAGGTCCTCATCAGGGCATCCGCGTTCTCTCCGATCGTAGCTTCCCTACCCACGGCGACGGCGGCGGCGGCGTCTCCAGCCGCCGGCGTAATCTCGGCCACCGCCATGACCCTCCCGCTGCGGAGGAAGACGCCTGCTGCTGCCTCAGTCGTCGCTATCCAGAAGCAGCTGCTGGTGGTGGCGCCGCCTACTGCGCCTGCCGCTGTTCTTGTTGGTGCAGAGGTGCCTAACGTTGTCGGCGGTTGTGACGATGACGTAACAGAGCAACAAGCTGAGAGCAAGAAGAATAAGACAGCGTGGGCTGCGAGGAGGCGGCCCACGAGGCTGGTTATACCGGTGGCCGAGGTCGACGCCGGCGAGGTGGCCGCCGGCTGGGCCGCGGCTGCCGCCCAGGCGAAGGAGGCCGACCTGGTGGTGGAGGGAGAGGGGTATAGGGTGGCGAGTAGAGCAGGGCCAAGGCATGCGATGGAGGATGCGTATGCCGTGGTGACTGATAAACATGGTGGAGATTCTGAGCTGGTAATTTTTTTTTATCTGCGTGGCAAACGATTTGATAAATTATTTGCTTGATTTGATTTTTATTGATGCGAAATTTTTTTATTATCTAAATTTTTTTCCATCCTCCTTGATAATTTTTTTTCCAGCCTAATCCATCATGTCTTATGAACTCGTAAGTAGTATTGCTATGGATTTATTAAGAGACATATATAAGGACAGCATTTCTAATTTTCTTGCTAGATATGAGTAAGACTATAAATACCACGGATGACAATATTCCGTTAAAGAAATATGTCATATTATTCATATGATGTACATTGTATATTTGTATCCATTTTCCAGTAAAACTTGAACATATATCATACTTTCTCCAAGAATTATTATTTCATGAATTGGTGAATTTAACATTTTTTCCTAATTACTGTATGCCAGAAATAAATATTTGATTTCTCCTGTTTATAGAATATAATCCATTTTACATAAGTCTGCATTGTATACGACTTTTTTTAGAAAAACTACATAATTGTGCTTTTTATGTTGTTAAATAAGTGCAAAAATATGAATATTTCTTATAAGTTTTATGAAAAACTAAGCTACAAGGTAGTAATACACTTTAAATGCCCCTTGTTAGCTAGTAGCACGAGAGGGGTTTGAGAAATAATTTAATTTAGTGATGGCTTTGACCAAGGTGGAATACTCCACGAATATAATGCTCCCATTTTTCGATGGATGGAGTACAATTATGGCTGCTCTACTGACAGCAGGGGCAGAGCTCTTTGTTGTGACCAAATGCTGCCGTGACCCCTTTGCCATTAGAAATTACCTTAGGTGAACACTAAACAATTGCACTTCCTACGCGCTAACAAAAACACTAAATATAGTGAGTTTTAGTCTCTAAACTTAGCCCTCTTGCACTATAGCAGACGCGTGCTTTGCCGAGTGCTGCATTTGGCAAAGAGTTGTCGGCATATCCCTTCACGACAAAGGCTTCTTTGTTGAGTGCTTTTTGTCGGGCACTCGGCAAAGCCTTTGCCGAGTGCCGGAAAAGCACTCGGCAAAGATTTATACTCGGCAAAATGAAAATGCGAAAAAACCCAAAAATAATAGCAGAATTTTTCAATTTTTTTTCGGGGAGGACGCCACTAGCCAGCGCCCGCCCGTCTTCATCGAAGTCGGTGCATTTTTTGCGCTAAATTTGCGACTAACGCGGCCAGCGGAATTCGAACTCACGACCTCTCCCTCACGTGTCTGCTGCTCTACCACTGCACTACACTGTCACTTGTGTCTAGATTCCGTTATCTATCCTCATATATTATACTAAACCGAGAGTAAATTGCTTGTTTGAGGCCCTAAACGAATTCAAATAAAAAAGTGGTCAACTACAATGTTTCATAACTTTTCGAGATCTACAATTTTCATTTAGAAAGTTTTTCCATCCAAGGTCGTTTGAAAAATTCGAATTTCAAATTTGAGAGATTCAAACGTAGTTTTGCATGATAAGATGATTTCAAATCAAAAAGTTATCAACTACATAGTTTCATAACTTTTGGAGATCTACAATTTTTATTTAGGAAGTTTTTCCATCTGAGGTCTTTTGAAAAATTCAAATTTTAAAATTTTCAAATTCAAACGTCGTTTTTGCATAACAAGATGATTTCAAATCAAAATGTTGCCAACTACAAAATTTCATAACTTCTCAAGATCTACAAAGTTTAGTTTGGTCATTTGTTCATCTAACATAGTGGTAGTAACATTGTTCACAAATCTTATATCTCTCTCTTCTACTTTTATGAAACTAATATGAGAGATGTAGATTTTATGAACAACGTTATTGTCGCTTTGTCAAATGAAGAAATGACCAAAATAAACTTTGTAGATCTTGAGAAGTTATACAACTTTGTAGTTGAAAAGTTTTTCATTTGAATTCATTTAGGACCTCAAAAATTGCTTTGAAAAACTAATTTGCCGAGGGCAAAAAAAAATGCGCACGGCAAAATGCCTCTTTGCCGAGTGCTAGAAAAAAAGGCACTCGGCAAAGACGTATTTTGCCGAGTTTTTTTTTTACCGAGTGTATTTTATTTGGCACTCGGCAAAGACCGTCTTTGCCGAGTGTCCGATAAAATACACTCGGCAAAGCCTCCGGCACTCGGCAAAGTGCCGGTTTCCGGTAATGTTGAATTGTCATCAAGCAAGATCCACAACTAAAGTGACAGATAAATAAAAGGTTATATATGCCGTTATGGTTGACCAAATACTCACGTATAGTACTTAATGTAGTTTGGATGTGTTTTGACCCAGTAAGATGTAAGCATAAGCACGCCCAACACCGGCACCTAGCATGTTTTGGTTTGTTAATCTCCGAACCTTTTAATTTCCCGCAGGCATTCTACGGTGTGTTCGACGGACACGGCGGCCGCGCGGCCGTGGACTTCGTCTCGGAGAGGCTCGGCAGGAACGTCGTCTCCGCCGTGCTGGCCGCGGGAACGGAGACGCGCGGCGAAGCATCGTCGGAGGACGGCGTCTCGGCGGCGATCAGAGCGGCCTACCTGGCCACCGACAACGAGCTCCTGGCGCAACATCAGGTGCGTACAGCGTACTGCCAGAGTGACACTACTAATAGGCACGTTCGATTTGTTCACCGGGTCTACTACGCATATGCACTTTCCTCCTACGTTGAACACGTCAAAAAGATTCTTTTTTGTGGCTGCGATGTATATATCCTTAATTAATCTTTTTGGACGGCCAAGCCCACATGTGATTGTGATTGCGACTAGGGTTTGTTCCTTTTGAGCTCATCATGATTGGCCGATGTTTTTACCTACGCACACTTGCCGTGTCACTGGCGTTATTCATCAGGAAGGAAATAAAAAAAGAGAGAGATGATTTAGTTTGAGGTTGCATTAAATTAATTTGTAGCTACTGTACTGAGTACACACAAGGCATGCATGGTTTAATTTGTCAACTTTCTCTAAAACATGTTTGAATCTTAGCCTCTTATTAGGACTAGGAGCGTCTAAATTTGAAGCTTCAATATTCAGACACGGTCCTGTACCTGTAAACACTAAATCACTTTATCGTTTTCCAGTCTCCAAATTTGGTTGAATGACAAACCATATCGTGTCCAAAAGTTTGTTTGCGTTCGTTGCAGAAAAAATACCATGCCATAACGTGTGAAAATGACGTCGCAGGGTGAAAGCGGCGGTGCATGCGCCACAACGGCGGTAGTGAAGGGCGGCCACCTCTACGTCGCGCACGTCGGCGACTGCCGCGCCGTGCTGAGCCACGACGGCGCCGCGGCCGCGCTGACGGCGGACCACACCTGCGCCAGGGAGGAGGAGCGGGAGCGCATCGAGCGGGAGGGCGGCTACGTGAGCCACAGCGGCAGCGGCGTGTGGCGGGTGCAGTGCAGGGCAGCCTCGCCGTGTCCCGCGCGTTCGGCGACGGCATGCTGAAGCAGTGGGTCGTCGCGGAGCCGGCAGTCACCAGGGTAGCCCTTGATGCTGGGTGCGAGTTCTTGGTCATCGCGTCTGACGGGCTCTGGGACGAGGTCAGCAACCAGGAGGCCGTCGACGCGGTATCTAGGAGCCGGGCGACGGCATGCAGGGAGCTCGTGGACATGGCGCGGCGCAGGGGGAGCAGGGACGACGTCACCGTCATGGTCGTTGACCTCGGGAGGTTTGTAACGGTAGAAGTGTCCAAGGAGGGCAGCAAGGAGCTGATGATGCACTGACTGAGCACCGATGAATCGAGCATAACTTTAATGGATCGGAGCAACAAATTAGTTTGATTTGCGATTACGGAGGATTAACTGACGAGAGTTCCTTCGTCGACTCACTGACTAATTGCCCCCGGAGATGTGAAGTGTACATATACAGCATATACAGTTTGTAACATTCGAGATTTTTTTTATTGTTTATATATAATATGTCTCCATAAAACTGTTGCTGAAATAACAGACAAAATTATGGACGCCCTCAGTGAAGTGATTACCATCATATCAGAGATGGTTAGGATGGGTCAAGGCAATACTTGATTCAGGAACCTCTTCTGTCTTACTTAATAGTGTGCCAGGGAAAGTGTTTCATTGCGGAAGGGGAGTAAGACAGGGTGATCCCCTATCACCCTTGATTTTTGTTTTAGCTGCTGATCTGCTCCAGTCAGTGGTCAACAAAGCCAAAGATCAGGGGCTGTTGAAATTGCCAATTGCCCTCAGATATACTAATGACTTCCCAATAATTCAGTATGCAGATGATACTTTGGTGGTAATGGAAGCTTGTAGCAGGCAGCTATGGACCCTTAAAGCTCTACTACACACCTTTGGGGAATCAACAGGATTGAAAGTAAATTACTCAAAGTCAGTTATGGTCCCCATTAATACAAGTGCAGCAAAACTACAGCACCTAGCCAGAACCTTCAACTGTGAGACTAGATCCCTACCTTTCACATACCTTGGACTGCCTCTAAGTCTCACTAAGCCCAGGGTGATTGACTTCTCCCCACTGGTCAACAGGTGTGAGGAGATTAGCTGCAACATCAATCTTCTTGAATCAGGCAGGAAGGCTAGAGGTCACAAATTCCATCTTCTTAGCTATGCCTACTTTCTGTATGAGTACATTCTTGCTTCAGCAGACAGTGATAGAGCAAATTGATAAACTGAGGAAATTGTGCCTGTGGAGGGGAGCTGACTTTAATGCCAAGCAAAAACCAAAAGCAGCCTGGCCAAGTGTGTGCAGGTCAAAAGAACAAGGAGGACTAGGGGTCTTGAATATCCAAACTCAGAATGAGGCCTTATTAATCAAGCATCTCCACAAATTCTTTAATAGGGCTGACATCCCTTGGGTTTCCTTGGTTTAGGAGAAATATTATGAAAATGGTAAACTACCAGGAAGTGTTAAAAGAGGCTCTTTTTGGTGGAGAGATATATTGAAGCTGCTTGACAAATTCAAAGGGATGGCTAGAGTGGAGATCAATAATGGGCAGTCATGTTTCTTTTGGGATAACCTTTGGGGGAGTGAAATTCTTTCTCACAAGTTTCCTGAACTTTTCTCATTTGTAAAGAAGAGAAAGATAACTCTTGCTGAAGGAATAGCCCAAACCCCTTTGCATAGCCTTTTCTATCTACATCTCTCCCAACAGGCACATCATAGATGCTCCAGCTACAAGCAATCTTGAATGAAGTGGATGTTAGTGACATTCCAGATTTATGGGTCTACATTTGGAACTCGAGCTCATTCTCAGTAAGGAGGGCTTACAAGCATCTGAGTGGTCATCTACCTCTGCACCCAGCTTTCAAATGGCTTTGGAACTGCTCATGCTAGCCCAAACATAAAATCTTTTTTTGGTTGCTACTCAAGGACAGACTAAGCACCAGAGATCTGTTAAAAAAGAAAAATATGGTGTTGCAAGATTATAGTTATGTCCTCTGCAATGCAGATGTTGATGAATCCTTGGTGCATTATTCCTTCAATGCCTATTTGCCATGAATTGTTGGGCCATCATTAATATTCAGGTTGATCAGAATTTGGGGCCTTTTGAAAACCTACAGAGCTTCAGAAATCAACTGCATGAGTCTTTCTTCATGGAAATCATAATCTTGATGTGTTGGGTAATATGGAAGGCAACAAATGACTTCATCTTTTGTCAGGTAAACCCAAATATTCAGATCACGAAGTAGAGCTTCTTGGATGAGTTTGAAAGGTCCTAATATGGCTAGAGGGGGATGAATAGCCTAATAAAATCTCTACAAAATCACTAGAGCATAAGGTTAGTAACCTAAATGGCGAAATGTAATTTTGCTCTAGCTCTACAAGGGTTGCAAGCCACCTACTGAACAATTCTAGTTGCTATGATCACTATACACACAAGAGGCTAAGTCACTACTCACTAAGAGCTCTCAAACAAGCTACACTAAAGAGCTCCACTAGGTGAAACTAAACTAGCAAGCAAGCTCTCAAAACTAGCTACACTAAAGAGCATGCTACACAACTAGTTTGCAAGGAAAGTAAGGAAGTAAGTAGGATGATTATACCGCCATGTCGAGGAATGAACCAATCAATGAATACTAAGTCAATCACTGGGCGAAATCTAAGACACAAGTGACACACCAATTTTCTCCTGAGGTTCACGAGCTTGCCGACATGCTAGTCCCCGTTGTGTCGACTAACACTTGGTGGTTCGGCGGCTAATAGGTATCACACACCTAGCCCACACTTAGCACCACAAGAACCTATCCACAAGTGAGGTAACTCAATGACACGAGCAATCCACTAGAGTTACCTTTTGGCTCTCCGCCGGGGAAGGTACAAGACCCCTCACAATCAACGGAAGATGGCCACGAACAATCATCAACTCATGCCGATGCTCCTCCGCTGCTCCAATCCGTCTAGGTGGTGGGAACCACCAAGAGTAACAAGAAATCCACAGCCACAACGATCCCCAAGTGGCACTAGATGCAATCACTTAAGCAAATACACTAGGAATCACTCCCAATCTCACTATGATGATGAATCAATGGTAGAGATGAGTGGGAGATATTTGCTTAGGCTCATAAGGATGTCAAGTATGTCAAAGTGCCAAGAGATTGAGCCCCAAGTCGGCCAAGAACTATTTATATAGCCCCCTTTGCTCAGAGAGCCATTGGGCTTGCGCTGGCAGGACCGGACTCACCGACTAGACCTCGAGCAGAGTCCGGTCGCTTGGGTCTGGTCGCTCCTGGCCGTCCACATGTCCCCACATTGAATCTAGTGCATTAGATCTCAACAGCTAGTAACGGTCAGCGCACAGTCAAAGTCATGACCGGACTCTGGCCCCTGGGTCCGGTCGCAACATGTTCCTTGGATTCGGTCAACTCTAGAGAGTTCTCGAGCGCTAAAAACATGACTGGACTCAATCCGGTTCTGATAACTGGACTCTATCATGGGTCTAGTCCTCACACCCTTCATCAGCGTGCACTACCGAGGCATGATCAGACTCAGGGCAACAGCGTGTCTGGTCCTACCATGACCCTAGAGTCTGGTCGCCTCCAAAGCCATCCAGAGAGCACCCAAACCCTTCAGTCCAGGTCTAGTCCTCATGACCAAACTCACTGCATGGGTCCAGTTCTCCTCAATGCGCCATGCGTCTACGCCGCCAATGGTCAGCACAACCGGACTCTTGAAAGCTCTAGTTTGATTTTGGTGAATTGATGAAACCCTAAGTGCTAATCTAGTTTATCAAAGTAATCATGAGATAGGTAGCACATTCCAAGTGGTGAAGCAAATGGTGATGATCATGATGATGGTGTGGACATGATGATCAAGTGCTTAGATTTGGAAAAGAAGAAAGAAACAAAAAGCTCAAGGCAAAGGTGAAACTTAATAGGAGCTTTTTGGTTTGGTCATCGAGACACTTAGCGAGTGTGATCTCATTTAGGATAGATGGTCATACTATTAAGAGGGGAGCTCTTATCGGGCAACTCGATCTTCTAGTGCCACTAGGTGTTGGAAAACTTGCATATGCATTTTAGGCCTAGTGCACATTCGGTGAGAAAGTGATTAACCTTTGAAAAATGATTGTGAAAATGCTAACACACTGCACATGATGGTGAAACACTTGGAGTGTTAGCATATTTGCAAAGGTGGTGAAAAGGTAAAGAAAAGGAGGCGTTGCTAGGCTTGGGGCGCTACAATAGGGGCACCGACATGCCCTGTCTGGTGCACCGCCACCCCTGTGGCGGTGACCGACAGAGGGAGCTGACACCGCCATAGGGGGCTAAGAGTGAGGCACCACCACCCTATCCGATGGCACCGCCACCCCTAGGGCGGTGCCCACCTGGACCTAGCAGAGAAGAGGAAGAGTGAGGTGGCCACTGGAGCGACCAGTGTGCACCACCGTGCGTAGGACGGTGCGCCGCCCCTAGCACAACCATGGGTGTCCGGTGAGATTGGAGAGCCTCTAGTGCATTGCTTAGTGTTCTAGAATTTTATGGCACTAGTTTTGCGATTTGGGCTGGTGGAGTTCTTGTTACTCTTGGTGTTTGCCGACACCTAGATGGCCCAGTGATCGGTGGATCGTTGAGCGGCTATTGGTGATTATTGCCGGCTCCAATCGTCGACATTGTGAGGTGTTCTTGTCCCTTCCCCATAGGAGATCACGAAAGGCAACTCTAGTGGATTGCGCGTGGCTTGTGTGATCCTTATCTTGTGTTGGTTGTGCGGCACCCTATTGACAGTTTGGCGTGTGATGCCAATTAGTGCATGAACCTCCAAGTGAGTGAATCGCCACAACGAGGACTAGCTTGCCAGCAAGCAAGTGAACCTCGGTAAAAAATCATTGTGTCATCATTTGATTCTGAGGTGATTGGTCTTCATTGATATTCATTCTTGTGATTGGTTGGATAGTGATGCAAGTGGCAACATGGTGGATCAAAAGTTGTATCGGTCTATGATGGGAAGCCTACTTTATGTGACCGCATTAAGGCCGGATGTCATGTTTAGTGTGTGCATGTGTGCAAGATTTCAAGCCTCATCAAGAGAAAGTCACTTGAAGGCTACAAAGAGAATATTGATATACTTGAAGCATACACAAAATATTGGTTTGTGGTATCCCAAAGGAGCAAAGTTGAGCTAGTTGGTTACTCTGACTCAGATTATGCGGCATGCTAGGTTGAAAGGAAGAGCACCTCGGGCACATGTCAATTATTGGGAAGATCACTTATTTTATGGTCATCAAAGAAGCAAAATAGTGTTGCATTATCAACCGTCGAAGCCGAATACATATCCGCTAGTACTTGTTGTGCACAAATACTTTGGATGAAGGCCACCTTAAATGACTTTGGAATCAAGTTCAAGAAAGTGCCATTGCTTTGTGACAATGAGAGTGCAATCAAGCTCACCAACAATTTGGTTCAACATGCAAGAACAAAGCACATTGATGTCCACCATTATTTCATTAGAGATCACCAATAAAAAGGGGACATTTGCATTGAGAGTGTGGACATCGAAGATCAACTTGTCGATATATTCACCAAGCCATTAGATGAGAAAAGGTTTTGCAAGCTAAGGAATGAGTTGAACATATTAGATTTCTTAAATATGTGTTGATGCACCCCCACTTATATAACATGCCTCTCCTTCGAGCAACCAAGGTAAAAGTTGATTGGCATGGCATACATCCTTGCTAAGGACATGTTTAGTGCATCTAGTCATTCCTCTTATCTTTTAGGCTCATTCATGAAAATCAAATGAATTTGATGCTTGTATGGTACCACTATTGCTTCTATGCTTGACTTGATCTAGTGGTAGCATGTGACATGTTTGTGGGCTTGTGAACCTAGTGTTTAATCTAGAAAATGAGATACAAGTGTTTAACTCAACATGGTACAAGATAACCCTTATTTGAAGGTGTGAAGAAGCTTGTCCTTGGATCAAACCGAGTTAAATATCTTTGGCAAGTGTTCTAGATTGGACCAATTTTGGGAAAATGATCATCTCCCCATTGATTGACATTGATAATCTTAACCTATCTAAAATTGAACCTTTGTGGTCATTGATGACAAAGGGGAGAAATTGGCACAAAGATAAGGTTAAATGACAAAGGGGGAGAACTTTGACATAGGGGGAGAAATATGACAAAGTAAGGGGATCAATTAAAATTTTGAGTACACAAGTAGGGGGAGCAAGCTCATAAACTTGATTGGTGCATTTGAATCTGCATTTCATATGTTTGCTTGCATAGCATGAGTTTTTAAATTAATATTTCATGCTTGTGTGGTGGATACTAGTTGTAGGTTTGATTGATAAAATGAAAAACTAGCATGCATAGGTTGAGTAACTAGGCTTGAGTTTATTTAAACTAGACCCTTGTTTCTAATGTTGATCTCATAGTGTATTCAAGTTTTTATGGATGTCTAGTTACCAATGGTGCTAAGGATGGTATATTAGGTGCACTCCGATTGGTATCATGCTTCAAAGGTCCACATCTTATACCTTAGCATCATTTGGTAGACATTACTCTCCCACAACTCAAATCCATGCATATGTGCAAGCTTCAATCCAAACTCTTAGCACATATGTAGGGGGAGCTAATGCTACTAATTGGGGTTCATAAAACTTGTCCATATCCTTTTACACATGGTAAATATGCTTGGGCAAGCAACATGGATTCAATTGAATTTCAATTCATATCTTTGTGAAAGGGTTGTCATCAATTACCAAAAAGGGGGAGATTGAAAGCTCTAGTTTGGTTTTGGTGAATTGATGAAACCCTAAGTGCTAACCTAGTTTATCAAAGTGATCATGAGATAGGTAGCACATTCCAAGTGGTGAAGCAAATGGTGAAGATCATAATGATGGTGTGGACATGATGATCAAGTGCTTAGACTTGGAAAAGAAGAAAGAGAAAAACAAAAAGCTCAAGGCAAAGGTGAAACTTAATAGGAGCTTTTTTGTTTTGTGATTGAGACACTTAGCGAGTGTGATCACATTTAGGATAGATGGTCATACTATTAAGAGGGGAGCTCTTATCGGACAACTCAATCATCTAGTGCCACTAGGTGTTAGAAAACTTGCATATGCATTTTAGGCCTAGTGCACATTCGGTGAGAAAGTGATTAACTATTGAAAAATGATTATGAAAATGTTAACACACTGCACGTGATGGTGAAACACTTGGAGTGTTAGCACATTTGCAAAGGTGGTGAAAAAGGTGAAGAAAAGGAGGCATTGACGGGCTCAGGGCGCTGCCACAGGGGCATCGACATGCCCTATCCGGTGCACCGCCAACCCTATGTCGGTGACCAGCAGAGGAGGCCAAGAGTGGGCTGCACTGATGGGGCACCACCACCCTATCCGGTGGCACCGTCACCCCAAGGGCGCTGCCCACCTGGACCCCGCAGCGAAGAGGAAGAGTGAGGTGGCCACCGGAGCGACCAGTGTGCACTGCCGTGCACAGGGCAGTGCACCGCCCCTAGCACCGCCATGGGTGTCCTATGACAGTGCCATAAAAATCTAGAAAGCAGAGAAAACAGGGAGGTCACCGCCGCGGGCATCGCCGCCCTGAGGCGGTGCACCACCCTTTCTGCAGAGACTTGGTCTCTCGGGAAGATTGGCCGGGTGGTCACCGCCACCCAACCCGGTGCCTAAATGGCTAGTTTTTAGCCGTTGGAAAGTGACCGTTGGGAGGGGCACCGCCATGTCCGGTGATAGGCACTGCCGTGTCTAATGCCCTCGTAGAAAGCTGCTCCAAAGGGGTAATGACTCTGTTTGCTTGTGGTCTTATAAATAGAGCTAGTGGCCGGCCTTGGCCACTATCTTGGCACTTCTAACAGCTGCATACACCCTTTGAGAGTTGAGCATACCACTTCACTCACTTGCACACTTGATTTCATCATCTTGAGTTAGATTGGAGAGCCTCTATTGAATTGCTTAGTGTTCTAGCATTTTGAGGCACTAGTTGGGCGATTTGGGCTGTCGGAGTTATTGTTACTCTTGGTGTTTGTCGACACCTAGATGGCCCAGTGATTGGTGGATCGTTGAGTGGCTATTGGTGATTGTTGCCAACTCCAATCATTGACGTTGTGAGGGGTTCTTGTCCCTTCCCCATGGGAGATCACGAAAGGCAACTCTAGTGGATTACGCATGGCTTGTGTGATCCTCATCTTGTGTTGGTTGTGCGACACCCTATTGAGAGTTTGGCGTGTGATGCCAATTAGTGCGTGAACCTCCAAGTGAGTGAATCGCCACAACGATGACTAGCTTGCAGGCAAGCAGGTGTGCCTCGGTAAAAAATTATTATGTCATCATTTGATTCCGAGGTGATTGGTCTTCATTGGTATTCATTCTTGTGATTGATTGACTCCTTTGGTGATTGGCTCATTCCTCTACACTGCGGTATAACACTCTATCATTCCTGCGCATTTACATTTCTTAGTGTAGCATGGCCCTTTAGTGTAGCTAGTTTTGAGGGCAAGCAAGAGTCGTGTCTAGTGGTTAGTGATGCTCTTTAGTTAGTCTTTGAGAGCTCACTAATTTAGTATAGTGACATAGCCCTTGAGTGCTTATAGACAATAGCAACTAGAATTATGGTAGGTGGCTTGTATTCTTAGTAGGCTAGCGTAACATTCGCTTCACTTCATATTTATATAACCGCTTTGCATAGTATTATTGTAGAAATTTTTATAGGCTATTCACCCCCTCCTCTAGCCATTAGGACCTTTCAACTCTCAAGTGCGGGTCCGGTTCCATTCCAAAGCCGGGTCCGGTCATTACTGCGCGCTCACGGCCACAGCTTAGCACTGACCGGACTCACCTGAGTCAGGGTCCGATCCTAGAGAAACTTCTCCTTTTCTTTTTCTATCTCCTCAACCGATTCACCTTTTCTTACAAGTTGCTAACCACAAAAGTGTGTAACTTGTATGCTCATGTGTTAGCATTTTTAAAGTAATTTTCAAGGGTCAATTGTTAACACACTAGGTCCTAAATGCATATGCAAGAATCATGTCATCTAGTGGCACTCGACAACCGCTTAGCCAAAGATTTTCCCTCTTTATAGTACGTCTATCGATCCTAAACACACTCACACCCTCTATGGTGTCTTGAGTGCCAAAACAAAAACTATTTGATACCTTTGCCTTAATCTCCTTGGTTTTTATTTTTCTCTTTTTTTTCCAAGTTAGAGCACTTGATCATCTCTTTTGTGGCCATCACCTTCACCATGACCATCATCTAGCTCCACCACTTGGATTGGACTACCTTATCTAATTCACACACTTAGATTAAAGGTTAGTCCTAGGGTTTTATCAATTATCCAAAATCAAACTAGGGCTTTTAGAGTTCCGGTTGCTGCTGTTAAGAGCAAAAAGAAGATATTCCCCAAGAATTAATCAATGGATTGTAAATCTTCAGTAGCTTGGCGCTGTGCAGTGGTTGCACTAATTTTTCTTGTTTCCTTTTTTCTTTCCTGAACACGGTTGCTCCCCTCTCTCTGCCTTTCTCTGTGTTATTTATTTTCCTGACTTGTACTGTTCTGAACTCTTTCTTTTTAATATTAATTATGTTGTAGGCCGGGTGCAAACCCCTCCAGTTTCATTAAAAAAGTTATTACCATGAAACGACGAGATTGGTGTTTGTGTGCACAAAGACAAAAATACGTGGCTAGCGCCTAGACATAAGGGTGTGGCTAGCGCCCAGACGTAAGGGTGTGGAATCCGAGCGTCCGTGCCTGCATGCAACTACTGACTCGCATGCAATTGTTGCGCATGTAGTTATAAAAAAACTGCTATGCCTGCACTCCCACCCGCCACAGCATGCCGCACACAACTGATGCGCTTGCACACCCGCCCCCATATGCCGGTGCACATACACATGCAGCTGCGCGCCCATGCCTGCTGATGGGCATGCAGGTGGAGACCACCCACGCCCGCTTTGCTTGCCGCGCACGTGGGGACTGCTGCACCCGCGAGGACCACCTCTGCATGCGCCCACTGCTTACATCTTGCTAATGTTGCAACATTAAGCACTTCGACAACATACATCTAAAACAGTTGAAAACATTTACCACATACACTTGCAACATATGTGTATAGCAACTGCAACATATGCAACATCCAGATATCCAGATAAAACACGTGCAGCATACAGATGAAACATTTTGAATAGACGCTTGCAACCTCTGTGTAGCCACTGAAACATATGCAAACATCCAGATAAAACATTTGCAACATACGTCTGAAACAGATGAAACATACACTTGCAAGATACGTGTATAGCCATTGCAACATATACAACATCTAAACGAAACACATGCAACATCAAGATGAAACATACATCTGAAACATACGAAGTTCGATGCCATGGAGTGACGAAAAAATTTGGACCAGCACTTAGCTGCCATACAGATGTGGGTTCCTCTCACAAAGAGGCAGGCGGTTTGGCCAGCCCTACAACTGGCTAAGCGCCTTAGCCGATCGGCTAAAGCAGCAACGCGACAGGCAGCATGTGAGATGGGCAGCTTGGTCTGGGTGCAAACAATAGAGAGTGAAGAACAGCACGGCAAGCAACAGCAGGCCTATGTGATAGGCAGCAGAGGGTACACAAGTAGACAGCAGCTGCTGATAATAGAGATTGACTTGCAAAAACACATTGCACGATCGAATTTAAACGGCGGACAGTTCTCTTTCAAAAAAAAGTCATGTTGGACAAAGTACTTAAATGTAGATTATTTCAACGTCTACTTGCATGAAAGAATGATGTACAAGTACTTCGTTGTTTGCATGAATGACGAACGAACTGTAGTTACCCTCTTTAAGGCGCGCAACAGACTAATTAAACAAGTAATTTTTATTTCCTATAATCGCAAAAAAAGAAGTAATTTTTAATTCCGGCATGTATCCTAGACTATATGATTGCAGAAGCGGTTGATACTAATTAAACACATTTATCTATCATTCTATCTGTCCTAGCGTACCAAAGGACTATGGTCCTGTTCGAACTTATCAGCTCATCGGTTCCTGCGCCCAGCCTTAAGCGGACTTTTTTTTCCCTGTGACGACTGGTCTTCGAACTTATCAGCTCATCGGTTCCTGCGCTCCTGCGCCAGGCCGTTGTGGCAGGGGACCTTTAGTCCTGGTTGGAGCCACCAACCGGGACTAAAGGTCGACCTTTACTCCCGGTTGGTGGCTCCAACCGGGAGTAAAGCTCTTGTCCCGGCTAGTGGCATGGCCCGGGACTGGAAAATGACATTTGGTCTCGGTTGGATCCACCAACCGGGACTAAAGGTCCCCCCTATAAATCCTGCTGGCCGTCTTCTTCCTCCTCGAGCCCGTCCGAGAGCTTTAGTTCAAATTTAAGCAGTGTTCTTGCTCTTTCTCCATCCATTCTTCGATTCCTCCATCGATTTCTTCGATTCCTCCGTCAATTCTTCGGTTCTAAAGGTTACCAACTTCATACTCTTATGTTTCACCATTGTCTTATCTCATTGTGTTCACTATATATATATGGTTCTTTATTGTGGTTTTTTTCATTTGTAAGCAATTTGAGCTCAAAATCACTTCAAGCTTGCATATTTACATGAAGGAAGGTTAAAGTAGCTATTAAAAACTAGTATTCACCGTTTATTTGTAGCATGCATAGCACACTTCATTGTTTAGAGATATAGAGAATTTTAGAGTTTTTTAATTTTATTTGTTTATAAAATAAGAAATTTATAGTGTATTAAAAAAATAAGTATAGAGAGTAGATGGCAACTGCTTCCGGGTCCTCGGCCTCTCATGGGTTTCCAAAGCGACTTAGGCCGGGCCTACCACTCATTGCATGCGGCAAGTGTTGTAATGAGACAAAGATTGTGATAGAGTACCGAGTAAAGAAAGAGGGTCCCAACAAGGGTCGCATTTTCTACAAGTGTCTGGATCGCAATGTGAGTTATTTTATCGTATTTAATAACTATGGTTAGTTTATACCTATTTTCATGATGGTTGTGATTAAAGTTCTAATTTTCTGTTTTAATTTCAGTGGGATGGCACTGGATGTTCAGGCTTCTACTGGGAGGAAGAGTATGTTGAACTCGTGCAAAAATATCTTGCACAACAGGCAGATATGGCGGCTAATGAGGCAGTGATCCAGCCGAAGAAGCCCAAAGATGTTGAACAAACAGGAGATCTGTCTGTTTTAGTTGGGATTGGTCGTGAAATCCTTGTGCTGCTGAAGTGCATTTTAGCTTTAGTGTTTTTAGTGGTAGTTGGGATTGTCTACATTGCAGCGAGGCTTTCTTAAATTTATAGCTTTTGTGGTGGTATGCATGTTGTATAATTAACTAATTATGTTCTAGGTTTTAATACGGTATTTATGTCATGCAATGCAGATGAGTCGGCATTGGATGTACAATGCTGATCGTCGCTCCCAAGAGTTCATGGACGGCATTCATTCTTTGTTACGTGCGGCCGAGGCAAACAAACGCGATGGTTTCATGTGCTGCCCATATGCCGTATGTAAGAATATGATGGAATATACTAACTCAAAGACTCTTCATTCACACTTATTCAAGTCAGGTTTCATGCCAAACTATATTTGTTGGACGAAGCACGAAGAAACCGGAGTTGTAATGGAAGAAGGTGAAGAAGAACAATGGGGCGATGATGACATTTTTGCTGAATATGGTGCCTTCAATGATACTGCAATGGGGGAAGCTGAAGAAGAGGTGGGGGCAAAGGAGAAGCCTGCTGAAGAAGAGGTGGGGGCAGAGGAGAAGCCCGCTGAAGAAGAGGTAGGGGCAGAGGAGGAGCCCGCTGACGATCTTGGTCAGGCCATTCGTGACGCACAAAGAGAATGCGAAAGTGAAAAAGGAGAAGATCAAGTTCGACCGCACGCTAGAGGATCACAAGAAATTGCTATACCCAACTTATGATGCGGGGCAGAAAAAGTTAGGTACCACATTGGAATTACTGCAATGGAAGGCAAAGAATGGTGTATCTGACAAGGGATTCGCGGAGTTACTAAAAATCCAAAAGAAGATGCTTTCGAAGGATAACGAATTGCCCAGCACTAAGTACGGATGGTATGAATCCTTTCGGGGAGCAGAGCAGTAGTCACAGCACTTGGCCTGTTACTCTATGTATCTACAACCTTCCTCCATGGTTATGCATGAAGCGTAAGTTTATTATGATGTCGGTGCTCATCCAAGGCCCAAAGCAACCTGACAACAACATCGATTTGTACTTGAGGCCACTAGTTGAAGAACTTCTACTTTTGTGGAATAAGCCAGGTGTATGCGTGTGGGATGAGCATAAGCAGGAGCACTTTGACCTACGAGCATTGTTGTTCGTAACAATCAATAATTGACCAGCTCTAAGTAATCTTTCAGGACAATCAAACAAGGGATATAATGCATGCACGCACTGTTTCAGTGACATGAAAGGTATATTCTTGAAAAAGTGTCGCAAGGTCATGTACCTTGGGCATCGACGATTTCTTCCTGCAAATCACCCCGTAAGAAAGAAAGGCAAGCATTTTAAAGATAAGGCAGACCACCAGACCAAGCCTCGCAACCGAACTGGTGAGGACGTCCTCGATATGGTCAATGATGTGAAAGTAATATTTGGAAAGGGACCTGGCAGCCAACCTGTTTCGAAGGACGCCAATGGTCACGCACTCATGTGGAAGAAGAAGTCCATATTTTGGGAGCTACCCTATTGGCAAGTCCTAGAGGTCCGCAGCGCGATCGACGTGATGCACCTGACGAAAAATCTTTGTGTGAACCTGCTAGGCTTCATGGGCGTGTATGGAAAGCCTAAGGACACAATTGAAGCACGACAGGACCTACTGTGTTTGAAAGAACGAGACAACCTACATCCAGAGAAGACATATGATGGACGCCAGTACTTAAGTCCTGCCAGCTGCACTCTTAGCAAAGAAGAGAAGGACAGCTTGTTTGAATGCCTAGATAGCATTAAGGTACCGTCTGGATTCTCCTCGAATATAAAGGGTATAATAAATGTGTCAGAGAAGAAATTTGGACACTTAAAGTCCCATGACTGCCACGTGCTCATGACTCAATTGCTTCCAGTTGCATTAAGAGGAATTCTACCGCTAAATGTACGTCTAGCCACTGTGAAGCTATGTGCATTCCTCAATGCAATTTCTCAGAAGGCAATCGATCCAACGGATCTAGCGAAACTACAGAATGATGTGGTTCAATGTCTTGTCAGCTTTGAGTTGGTGTTCCCTCCTTCCTTCTTTGATATCATGACACACCTCCTAGTTCATCTTGTCAAGGAGATTACTATTCTCGGTCCTGTGTTCCTACACAACATGTTCCACTTTGAGAGGTTTATGGGAATTCTGAAGAAATATATTCACAACCATGCTCAGCGAGAAGGAAGCATCACCAAGGGCTACGGAACAGAGGAGGTCATTGAGTTCTATGTTGACTTCATTCCCGATATTAACCCAATTGGTGTTCCTAAATCGCGACACGAGAGGAGACTAAGTGGAAAGGAGACACTAGGGAAGAAAACATATATTGGTAAGGGTGATGATTATTTCAATAAAGCACACTACATAGTTCTATAGAACTCCTCCTTGGTAGATCCGTATATCGAGACACACAAGAACCTCCTCCGATCTGAGTTCTCAGGGAAGTTTGAAGCATGGATTACGCGTCAACACATGGAAACTTTCAGTGACTGGTTGCGAAAAGAATGTCAGGGTGATGAGAGTATTGATGAGGAGTTGTATTTGTTGGCTAGGCAGCCATCGTGGCATATCCTCACATACAAAGGGTACGAGATAAATGGGAATACATTTTACACAGTAGCACAAGATAAAAGGAGCACCAACCAGAATAGTGGTGTCCGCATAGATGCCACCGACCCTAGTGGGAACAAGCAAACATACTATGGCCGCATAGAGAAGATATGGGAACTAGACTATGCATCTCATTTTAAGGTACCTTTGTTTAAGTGCCAGTGGGTAAAGACGACTAGAGGCGGCGTAGCAGTCGATAACCAGTATGGAATGACAACAGTGGACCTCAACAATATTGGGTACAAAGGCGAACCGTTTGTCCTTACGAAGGATGTGACTCAGGTGTTCTATGTCAAGGACATGTCTACAAAACCGAAGAGAGGGAAAAACGACAACCACCCAATCAATGATGAGCCAAAGCGCCACATAGTTCTTTCAAGAAAAAGAAACATCATCGGAATCGAAGACAAGTCAGACATGTCAGAAGATTATGAAAAGGATGACCGAATTTCACCCTTCATAGTGAACAAAGACCCTAGCATCTAGCTAAACGATGAGGACACTCTATGGTTACGGCGTGATCATAACCAAGGGACATACGTGAAGAAGTTCATTACTGTGCCCGCTTGATATATATATATATTGATGTTCAATAGTGTGTATTAGAGATATTATGTAATAATTGTGAATTTATGTTTGATGTTGAATTATGTCACGTTGAAATGATGTGAAAACAAATTTATGTTTGATGTTGGGATTATGTCACGTTGAAATGATGTGAAAACAAATTTATGTTTGATGGTGGGATTATGTCACGTTCAAATGATGTGAAAACAAATTTCCAGTCGAAACACAAGAGTTTTTCTGAATTTAATTAAACACTATATTTTTGCATTATCGACATAGTAATTTAAACACTATATTGTGTTTTAAAACTTGTTAAAAAAATTAAAACTTTAGGTCACATAATTTTCCTGTGTGCAATAAAGCAAAATAGAATCTATATTTTTAAAAATATTTTTATGTCTTTTATTTAATTTTCTGTGCAATTAACTATCATTTTATCATTTGTGTAAAAAGAAATTTATTAAAATCCTAATGAATTGACGGGCAGCGAAACTGCAGTTTGGCTACCCGCCAAAAACCTTTAGTCCCGGGCGCCACCACTTTAGTCCCGGGCGCCACCATCAGCCGGGACTAAAGGTGTGACCTTTAGTCCCGGGCGTTAACAGGGCCCAGGACTAAAGGGCCTTTAGTCCCGGCTGGTGGTGGTGCCCAGGACTAAAGGTCCTCTCCCTTATATAGCCTCTGCGCCCGCCCTGGCCCCTCTTCTTCCTCCTCCCCACTGTCGAGCCAAGCCCTAATAGACCCGCCACCACTCGTCCGATCTGTCGCCGACACCGCACCTCGCGAGCGCCCACACGCACACCGGTGCCCCACTGCCCCGACTAAGCACGCTCGCCGACGTGCCGCCCCCCACCACCCCGGCCCGGCGCCCCAACTCCCCACCGCCCCGACGCTCGGCCCCGATGCCACACTATGGCCCGGCCCGACGCCACGCCGCCCCTGATGCCGCGCCACGCCCCTGATGCCGCCCCTGACACACACCGCCCCTGACGCCCGACGCCACGCCGCCCCTGACGCCACGCCGCCACTGACGCTGCGCGCGTGGCCCTGACAACTCCACCCCGGCCCGGCCGGCCACGACGCTCACGCCGCCACCGATGCCACCCGGCCCAGCCACCGACACCGCCCTCGTCATCACCGCCTCCGGACGCCCATCACCGCCGACCCCTACGTACATCGATATGTGTTTGTATGTGATATATGCAGAGGAACGCCTCGTTGTGTTGTATGTGGAGCAACGCCGTTGTTGTGTTGTATGCGGAGCAACGCCGCTTCGTTGTGTTGTATGCGGAGCAACGCCGCCTCGTTGTGTTGTATGCGGAGCAACGCCGCCCCGTTGTTGTATACCCTAGCGAGAACGACGATTCACCCTAGCGAGAACGACGATTCGCCCTAGCGAGAACGACGAATTCGCCCTAGCGAGAACGACGAATTCGCCCTATCGTTAGGGCGAATTCGTCGTTCTCGCTAGGGCGAATTCGTCGTTTATATGACTTGTTTACATATATGACTTGTTTATATATATGACTTATTTATATGACTTGTTTACATATATGACTTGTTTACATATATGACTTGTTGACATATATGATTGTTTACATATATGAATTGTTTATATATATGACTTGTTTATATATGTGACTTAGATTTATTTTGTATATGACTTATTGTACATATATGACTTGTTTGCATATATGAATTGTTTATATATATGACTTATTTATATGACTTGTTTATATATGTGACTTAGATTTATTTTGTTTATGACTTATTGTACATATATGACTTGTTTACATATATGACTTGTTTATATATATGTGACTTAGATAAATTTGTATATGACTTATTGTATATATATGACTTGTTTATATATGTGACTTAAATTTTGTTAAATTTGTTAGATATGGCTGCCCCGGGAGACAACATAGAGGAAGAAATGATGAATATTATTGCCAATGCTGGTGAGCAGGATGTTGATGACGGAAGTCAATACCTAGCTCTTGAAAATGAGCAAGAAAATGTTTTGCAAGAAAATACAGGCGAGGTATATATACTAAATATATATTATATGTGAATATTGTATATATTTCTGTGTACAAAAGATATTTATTTATTATTTTTTTATATGTAGCCCTCTGGATCGGTGACCACAACGGCAAAGAGCAAAAATGTTCGAGGACCGA
The DNA here is from genome assembly GCF_019320115.1 of Miscanthus floridulus. Classification (NCBI taxonomy): domain Eukaryota; kingdom Viridiplantae; phylum Streptophyta; class Magnoliopsida; order Poales; family Poaceae; genus Miscanthus; species Miscanthus floridulus. The sequence continues at coordinate 37,028,688 of NC_089588.1, read as the reverse complement.
AGAAACCACTGGAGGGCCGGTACATAATATCGGAATTCAACATCTAGACAGGCGAACCACTTGGTCCACATAAAAGGAAATTCATGGAACACTATGGGTACCTTGTAAGGGATAGAATTCTGATCAGTATCCGTGAATGGAAGAAAAAGATCAATGAGCCTGATGTTAGTTTTGTCTCTGATATTGACAAGAATTTGCTCTAGAATGATATCCTTGCCCATTTCACGTTGCAAGCGGATGATTATGATGATATCAACGATAATGAATTGAAGGAGCTAGTTTGATCGTGGGCTATGAAGAAGATGGCCACACAATTCTAGACTTGGAAGAAACACATATACAACACATACATCAAGAAGAACGAAACGCCAAATTTCAATACTGCTACGGGCCCGATCTCGAAACAGAGGCCCTATTGAAATGATTTCGTAGAGTACAAGACATCAGCAGAGGGTGAGACACGGGTGAGAAGGAACCAAGAGAATGCCCGAAAAAAGGTGTACCACCATGACATGGGATCAGGTGGCTACGATACTGCCATTCCGAAGTGGCAAAAAATGGAAGCGGACATTATTGCTAAGGGGATCAAACCAGAATCAACCAAGTGGCCCCCACGCTCGAAGAATTGGTTTTCGGTCATGGGGGAAGACTCAACCCACAGACCGATCTAGCAGTGTATGGGCAAAAACTCGAAACAGCGGCACGCCGATTGGCTTTTGCTATAAAAGCTAAAGAGATTGGTGTGTTCAAGCCCAATAGAGAGAAGGATGAGCTGACGTATGCCATCAGGACTGCTGAACACACTGGTCAAACCAGAGGCTTAGGACACAACACTCCATGGGTTCATGGTTTCCCTAATGACAGGGAAACCTACCGAAGCCGCTAGAGAAGCAAGGAGGAGCAAGCAGCGCGGGTGACAATGTTGGAGGAAATGGTGCTTGAAGCAAAGGAGCGAGAAAAAGCAATGAAAGCGAGAATGTAGGAAGAAATTAGAAAGCAAGTGCAGATAGCAATGAGTGCCCAGAGGCAGGCATCAGAGCTAGGAATGAATGTTAATATTAGCCCCCCTAGTTAATTGAAAAGCAGTTGCGCTTCCACTGAGCTGCCAAAGCAAGATGACGCAGCGCTGCGCTTCCCCGTGGATGATGTCACTACTCCAATGACATCAATGGAGCTACATGTTCCAAGGGGGAATGACACAATTAAGGTCGCTGTCGGTGTTTTTACTCCTCCAGACCCTACCAAGACACCAAGAATCCATGGGGCACCAATACAACCTGGATATCCTAGGGTCGTAGTGGATAAAGTGAGCAAAGGTTATGAGGATCTAGCTCTTGATATTCCTGGAGGTAATAGAGAGAAGACTCTAGGAGAAGCAGAGAAGACATATATACTATGGCGCAAGCGCTACATCATTATTCCTGGGGCGTCTGCTCCACCACCAGCAGATATTAGGTGCGGACAAAAGTTAACAAAATAGTTTTTTGATACTTTTCTATGGGCATGACTAATAATAAGCATTTACTTATATCTCATTATTTTTTGTACTCACAAAGCAGGGCCTCCGCCAACCAAAGTCCAGTTGTTGCTTCTCCCGACCATCATAGTGCTTAGGGCAATGATGACGCCTTCGAAGGCACTACTGCATCCCCACCATCTCCAACTCCTCCGCCTCCTCCAAGGAAGTGCACAACTCCTCCGCTGAGGTCTCCAATGCCTCCGCTGCCTCCAAAGTCTGCATTGCCTCCAAGGCGGTCTCCAACGCCTCTCTCGCCTCCAAGAAAGCCAGCCCCTAAGAGGTCCGCCCCGCAAATGAAGCCATTGCCCTGCCCGCTGGCAAAGAAGCAGAAAGCAAATACTCATCCAGTTATTCCCCAAAAACTATCTTATGAGAAAAGTGAACAGGAATTAAAGGATGCAGTACAAAAAGAAGTGACAGATTTCTTTGAAGGTGCAAAATAGGCACGATGAGCGAGGGAGAACCCGGAGCCATCATACTTCTTCGTACCTCCAGATCAGCTAAGAAAGAAGTTGGAACAAAAAAACAGAATTCTCTTAAGAGCGCCGTAAAACAACTGATATCGGACTATGACCGCTCTCTTACCAAGTCATATGAGGCGACATAAAAAAGAAGAGAGTAGGGAAAGGTGTTGCACAACTCAGACAACAATCGCAACAATCAATCCCCCCTTGTCATTCCTAATGAATATGGTTCAAACTTAAACTTAGTGGAGGAGGTAGGCGGCTATGAGTCGTTTCTTCGGTTTTATGAGGACACTGGTTTGAACCTTGCCGAAGTGCTCGCTGAAGGCCCATTTGCTCCGGAAGTGGATCCTTACAAGAAATTTGTACCAGGCCAGAGTCTATACAACCCAGAGAAATTAGGTGAACTGGGTACACAAATGTACCTACTAAACGGGTGGTACATGTCGGCGTCTGATGCGGGACAAATCTATCTTTCTGTCAGAATTAGAAACCACCATTACTTCCGTGGCAATGACATTATCTATGTGGAGCTTCCAGAATTACACCAACTATGCCACCTGGACTCTCTCGACAAAAGTCTCATTAGCTGCTATTGTCTGTAAGTGTGATTATTTTCTACTATATTCATAATTTCTTTATTATATATTCACAATATATATATATTCACAATTTCCATGTATGCAGATATGAGATGACAGAACTTAGAAAGAGAAAGGATAATGATGTTGAGTTCGTTGATCCGTATGTCGTATACAAACACCCTAACCCCCCAAAGGATTATAAGCCTCAACCTGAGAGAAATCTCATGAATTTCTTAGTGAACCAACGTGACAAGAAGGAGATACTCTTCCCCTACAACTTCAAGTGAGTGTTATTATAAGTAATTAATGTCGATCATATATATGGGACATCAATATTTCCTTACTAGCTAGTTACCTCTCTCTCTCTCTCTCTCTCTCTCTCTCTCTCTCTCACACACACACACACACACACATATATATATATATATATATATATATATATATATATATATATATATATATATATATGCAACAATCACTGGATATTGATGGTCATCGATATGGCCAATAGTAGATTGAAAATCATAGACTCGTTGAGAAAACCGCAAATGGAGTATCAAGATATGATAGATATTATACAAGGGTAATTAATTTAGTTTCTCTATAACAACATATATATATATATATATATATATAATGGCGCCGATCTCTCAACAATTATTAAAGGTTAAATTATTTTTTTATTTTATTAGGAGCAGGGTTTGGAAAAGGTTCATTGAGGAACAAAAAATGAAACATTGCAAAGCGTCACTAGGTGTAATCGCACACAAAGTAAGTACTATAACTACACATTTATATTCAATTAACACCATATGATGATTTCAATTCACCCTAATTGATTTTTTTGTCGTAAAAGTTGGTTCTAAGGCAGGAGTAGGGTAACAACTACTGCGGATACTATGTTTGCGAGTTCATCATGGCGTACTCAAAGAGAACTCCTAAAGACCAACTCAAAGTACGTATATAAATACTTTTTCCTTTATATTATTTCGATCGTATGTTTACAATTTCTTTATTGCTCTCATTTGTATAAGTAATTACATGAGCAATACACATACATATATATATATATATATATTAATACTTTTTCCTTTAACTTTTATTGAAGACTGAATGGTTGAGGGAAAGAGTCATACGACTTGACCAACTTAAAGCAATTTGAGAGACTATAGCGGGATTTCTAAATGACCAGGTCATCAACCCCAACGGCGAGTTCTACAATGACGACCCGAACGAAACGTGGATGCCAAATCTGGAGGAGTGAATTGCTAAGGACATAAACAATTTATATATCAAACCTTTGTAATATATATATATATGCACATATTATATGTACATAAAATAACGTGTGTGTATATATGATCATCATATATATATATGCATGTACGTGTATATTCGATTGTTATTTATGTACAAAGTTTGAACGAAAACTTACGCGTGCGAAGTACACATATATATTACTATTAGCAGCGTATTTGAAAATGTATTTTAATATCAAAACTAATCATTAAATGAAAAAAGAAACCAAAAATAGAAACCAGAAAAAGAAAAAAAAAGAGGGACATTTAGTCTCGGTTGGTAATACCAACCGGGACTCAATGTCCTGCCCCGTGGAGGTCCCTGGCCGGGCCTGGAGGCCCCCTTTACTTTCGGTTGGTGTTTCCAATCAGGACTAAAGGAGGGTACCTTTAGTCCCGGATTGATGCTCCCGGTTGGGAAACCAGGACTAAAGGGGTTTCCCAACCAGGAGCAAAAAGCCTTGCTGCACCAGTGCCACTACCGGATACAGTTGCTTTGCTGAGTGCCCTAAAAACACTTGGCAAAGCGTTTGCCGACTGTTACACTCGACAAATGACACTCGGTAAATTGTTTAACGGCAAACCGTCTTTGCTGAGTGTTTTTTGTCGAACACTCGGCAAAGACTTTGCCGAGTGCCCAAAAAACACTCGGCAAATATTTTTCCAAAAAAATAAAAAAAACAGCACCACCACGCCAGCCCCTCCACCAACAGCGTCGCCGCCATCGTCGGTGACTCATCGCCTCCTCGCGCTCGACTGGCTCGCGCAGCTCCTGCGCCTGCCACCACGCCTGCCGCCGCCACGCTCGCCTCCGACACGCCCGCCACCAACACTCCACCACCACCACCACCACGCCTCCCGCCGCTGCCATGCCACCACTGGGAGAGAGAGGGGGAGCGGCGGCGGCTAGATCTAGGGAGAAGGAGGAGGGAAGGGGCGACGTCGGAGAGAGGGCGTGGGCAGGAGGATCTGGGAGGAGGCAGGGGAGGAGCGAGGGAAGCTGAGGGCTGGGCGGATCTAGTGAGGGGAGGGTAGGGCCACGTCGGAGAGGGAGGGGAAGGGGGCGCGGCGGAGAGGGAGGGGAGGGTAGGGCCATGCTGGCGCCGGAGAGGGACGAGAGGGGCGCGCTGGAGGAGGGGAGGGAGGGAAGCGGCGCGGCGGCGCCGGAGAGAGGGCGTGGGCGGGCGGATCTGGGGAGGAGGGAGGAGAGCTGAGGGCTAGGCGGATCTAGTAAGGGGAGGGTGGGGCCGCTGCGAAGAGGGAGGGAAGGGGGTGCGGCAGAGAGGGAGGGGAGGGCAGGGCCACGCTGGCGTCGGAGAGGGAGGAGGGGAGGGAGGGGAGGGGGCACCGGCGCCGGAAAGGGAGGAGGGGATGGAGGGAGGGGGCAGCGACCGGGGAAGTAGGGGGTGGCACCGGCGGGAGGCGGGGAGGGGCGCGGAGGTAGCTGGGAGAGGGGAGTGGGGAGTGGGAGAGGGGAGCGGGGGCAGGGAAGGAGGGGGTGTGCGTGCTTGTTAAGTGTGCGGCGGGCGGGGGCTTTGCCGAGTGCCCTAGATCTTGCACTCAACAAAGTTTTTTTTCATTTTTGTTTCTTCTCCTTCTTTTCCAGAAAAAAGATTTTATTTCTTTGTCGAGTGTTCTAGATCTGAGCACTCGGTAAAGTTTTTTTTTTATTTTTTTCTTCTCCTTCTTTTCCAGAAAAAGATTTTATTTCTTTGCCGAGTGTTTTTTTTGACACTCGGCAAACCCCCCTCTTTGCCGAGTTTTTTTTTGCCGAGTGTTTTTAGAGCAGCACTCAGCAAAGAACTTGTTCGCCGAGTGCCCGAGGAAATACACTCGGCAAACATAAAAACACTCGGCAAATTTGAGGATTCCGGTAGTGAGCGCTGGATGACTGTGGCCCAGCGAGCAGCTAGCGGCGCTGGAATAGCAGCAACAGGGCCATTGCCCATGGGAGCAAGCCCTGGCCATGAGCAGGCGTTGGAGAAGCGTAGGAGGGCCGTGCCGCTATTGCACCGACGAGCTCCATGCGCTGTCGTCGACCTCTGTGATGGCGAGCATCCATTCGTCTAAGCAGCATGGTAACATTGTGCTGAAAGCGCATGTTGCAAATATATGTTTCAAGTGTTTCAGATGTGTCATCTAGATGTTGCAAGTGTTTCATCTGAATGTTGTAAAAATAGATCGGGATAGTATGTTGCAAGTGTTTGAGAGGTATGTTACATGATGTTACATATATTTCACACCTTATCTTTATGTCGCGTATGCTTTGCAATGGTTTTCAAGTGTTTTCAGGTGTTTTTTCAAGTATTTCAGATGCATGTTTCAAATATTTTCTTTGTCTTCTTTTGTATGCTACAAGTAGATATTGCATATGTGTGCATGACATCAAGGGCATGTCAGGGATGGCGCGCGACTGAGACAGGCATGGAGGTAAGCGGGGCGCGGTGGGGGATGGAGCGCGACGAGGGATGGTGGCGTGGCAAGGACAAGCCACCGCGAGTGACTCGCGCAGTCCGTTCCATTACGCGAGGATAGACACGCTCTCTCCAATCTTTTTTCTGCCAACTTCATCGGATGCGTAGAATCACAGATCGAGAGCCGCATCCGGATACGTCACTAGCGCCGGACATCCGGGCGCTAGCCGTTTCCATATGGATATCTGATCTTGTCCCGTTCCTCTCGTCATCGTCTTACTCTCCACTCCTCGCCCCGTATAAAAAAGTTTTGGAAATTGCTCTGCCGGTCACTCCCATCCTGGCATCGCTCAGTCGCTCTTGCATTGCTCACTCCAGAGTCCAGACTCAGCAGCAGCACCAGTTTGACCGTCTCGCTCTCCGGCACCCACACTGGTAGAGAACCGAGCTTTACTCCCGGTGGGGAACCCCCTCTAGTCCCGGTTCCCCACCCGGGAGCAAGCATCCGGGACAAAAGGGGGGGTCCTTTAGTCCCGGGTCAGGAACCGGGACTAAAGGAGGACCTTTAGTCCCGGTGGGTAACACCAACCGGGACTAAAGGTGCCTCCTAACATGCCACGATGGCCGGCACCTTTAGTCCCGGTTGGTAATACGAACCGGGACTAAAGGTTTTTTTTTCTTTTTTCTTTTCTTTTCATTTTTTTGTTTTCTTTTCAAAATAGGTTTTCGAAGTCGTATTGTACGCTGCTAATTATACATTTATACGCGCATATAGTATGTTTCGGTTCAAGCACAATGAACGTATTAAATCACACAATTCAAGCATAGAAATATATATATATATATATTTACATGCATGCATGCATATGTGTATTTTACATTATATTATTTCATGTGCGTATATTACAAAAGATTGCATTATAGTTGTTGTGACATAACAAGTTTCTTCTCATCCTCTAGCTTGGCTTCAATGGCAGTGTTGGGTCAAAGTAGAACTCGCCCTTGGAATCGATGACCTGCTCATTAAAAAATCCGGCTATAGACTCTTGAATTGCTTTGATTTGGTCTTGCCGTATGACCTTTTCCTCCAACCATCGAGTCTACAGGTTTGAATTAAAGGAAAATAAATTAATATATGTACATATATATATATAAAGACATAGTAACACAATCAATAATAATAATTAAATGAATATATAGTGTATTTTTAATGTACTTTGAGTCTCTCTGTAGGAGTTCTTTGGGAGAGCACCATGATAAACTTGCAAACATAGTAACCACAGTAGTTGTTCCCCTGTTCCTGCCTCAGACACCACTTTACGAGAAAAAGATTTGCCATCCAATCTGGTGATCCGGTGAAAGCTATATGTTTAATTAATAAAGATGATGCGATTCAGGGGACTTACTTTCAATGGGATTACATTCAGTGGCGCTTTGCATTTTTCCATGTGTTGCTTCTCAATAAAGGTTTTCCAAATACTGCCCAATAAAAAATTTGCCACGTCATCAGATATAGTTAATCATCATGTTTGTGTGTATATATAGTTGCTAGAGATCCCGAAATTACCTCTGGATAATATCTATCATATCTTGGTAGTCTTGTTGTGGTTTTCTCATCGAGTCATAGATTATCAAGTGACTTTTCACCAGATCGATGTCCATCAATATCCAGTGATTGCTGCATGTGTTTATAGGATATAACGCATAACACTCATTAATTAACTAGAATCAACATATGAGCCATTAAGGCTATGATCGACATGATTAACACTCACTTGAAGTTATAGGGAAAGAGTATATCCTTCTTGTGGCGTTGGTTCACTAAGAAGTTCATGAGGTTACTCTCTGACTCAGACTTCCAATTAGTCATTGGAGTAATTGGGTCTTTGAATACTATATGGGGATCAACAAAACCAATTTCATTGCAGCCTTCCTTTCTGAGCTCTGTCATTGTAAATCTGCATATATATAGTACTTGTTAGGATAATTTATATGCATATACACACATATGATGAGTTTAATAATAGATCGAAAGAATTATTACTTACAGGCAATAGCAGCTAATGATAACTTTGTCCAGAGAGGTCAGGTGGTATAGTTGATGAAATTCTGCAAAGTCAACATACATAACATCATCGCCACGGAACCAATGTTCGTCTCTAATTCTGACACCAACGCAGAAGTCTCCACTGGTAGACGCCTGTATGTACCACTTGTTTAGCAGGTACATTTGCGTCCCCAGATCAGATAAGGCTTGAGGGTTGTATAGACTCTGGCCTAGTACAAATTTTTTCTTCCAAATATCAACCTCCGCCGCACTCTCAATGTTTCCATCACCAAACATCTGGTAAAGGTCGAGACCAGTCTCATCAAAAAATTCACCAAGGTGATCCAAATCGACATCCGGAGGTATGTTTGCCTGATGCATTAATCCTAAATTCGAACCATATTCATTACCAACAACTAGCGGGGGGATTGATTGGTGCGCTTGTTGTCCGAGTTGGGCAACTCCTTTCCCTGCCCGCTTCTTTTTCTGTGCCGCCTCAATTGACTTGGTGAGAGTGCGGTCATAGTCTGATAACGTTGATTTGGACGGCTTACGAGATTCCCGCTGTTGTTGCTGGTAAGAAGTCACTTTTTTCTTAAAATATCCAGAGCTACGAAGAAGTACGGTTTCTCTGGGTTTCTCCTTGCTTCTTGATTCATTTTAAGTTTGTCATAGAATCTAGACATGTCTTTTTTATATGCATCAGTTCCTTCTTCCTTCTCTTCAGATATTATTTTGGGAATAGCCTTTGGTTTCACGGTGGCTTTCTTTGTAGGCGGGGACTGGTTCTTCGTTTGAGGGGCTGGCCTCTTGCTAGGCTTCTTGGTAGGCGGGGGCGGGGGAGGCGTTGGAGACCTCCTTGGAGGTGTTGGCAGCGGCGTTGGAGACCTCCTTGGAGGTGGCGGCTGTGGCGTTGGAGACCTCCTTGGAGAGGGTGTGGATGCAGTCTCGTCTTCCAACACAATGTCATCGTACAGAGCACTATGATGATCTGGAGATTGAACAATTGGATTTAGGTTGGGGGAGGATCTGCTACAAAAAAAGGAATGACATATTATTATGAGCAGATTGTTAATTATTTAAGCCAATACAAATTAATGATGTAGTGTTTTCATCCGCACGTACCTATGGTGAGGTAGTTCAGGAGGAGGTGGAGCCGACATCCCTGGAATGATGATGTAGCGCTTGCACCATAGAATGAATGTCTTCTCCGCTTCTCCTAGAGTCTTCTCGCCATCACCTCCAGGAATGTCAAGAGGCAAATCACTAAAACCTTTTTCAGCTTTATCTACCGAGATGATAGCATATCCTTCTTGGATTATATTCCCATGAATCCTTGGTGTCTTGGTTCGGTCGATAGGATTAACAAGACCGATAGCCACCTTGATTGTGGAATTCTCCTTCGGAATGTGTAGCTCACACGTTGTACAAGGTTCAGTGACGTCATCCACAGGGAAGCGCAGTCCTGTGTCCCCTTGATTTGGTATCTCCGTGGAAGTGCAGCTGCTTTTCAACTGAACAGATTGGCTAATGTTGATTCCTGGCTCTAATGCCTGCTTGCTTGCACTCACTGCTATTTGCACTTGCCTTTTGATTTCCTCCTGCATTCTCGCTTCAAGGTTTTTTTCCCGCTCCTGTGCTTCACGCACCGCTTCCTCCAACCTCTGGAGCCGTTGTGCCTCTTCTTCCTTCTTTCTCTGGCGACTTCTGTAGGAAGGTCTGTCCTGAGGGAATCCATGCTCCCACGAGACACTTCCTTTGCCTCTAGTTCGGCCACCATGTTCAATAGTCCCGATGGCGTATGTTAGCTCATCCTTCTCTTTGTTGGGCCTGAACGCACCACTAGCAGTAGCTCTCTGAGCATAAAACAATCTTTCTGCTGCTTCTTGCAGTCTTGCACCATAAACGCACTTCCCTGTCTCCTAGTCTAGTGTTTCCCCATGAGCGAAAAACCAATTCTTTGCACGTTCTCCCCACTCGAGTGATTCTGGTCTGATACCCTTGGCAAGAAGGACTGCTTCTATTTTGTTCCACTTCTTAATGGCAGTCGGGTAGCCACCTGATCCCAAGGTATGGTGGTATGTCTTCTGTTGGGCATTACGTTGGTTCTTTATCACCCGACTCACACCCTCTTCCGAAGTCTTGTACTGTACAAACTCATCCCAATAGGGCCTCTGCTTTGAGATCGGGCCTGGGACAGTAAAATCTGGTGCTATGTTCTTCTTGACATACGTCGTGTATAGGTGTTTCTTCCAAGTCTGAAACTGGGTGGCCATCTTCTTCATTGCCCAATCCCTAACTCGCTCCTTCAATTCATCACCATCTATTATATCATCATAATCATCTGTTTGGAGCGTGAAATGTACCAAGACATCATTCCAAATTAACGCCTTGTCACGATCGGAGACAAAACTGATATGAGGAGCATTGGTCTTCTTCTTCCATTCACGGGTACTAATCGGGAGCCGGTCCCGTACAAGGTAACCACAGTGGTGCACAAATTTCATTTTATTCGCCCCCCCCCCCCCCCGGTTCTCCTGTATCCACATTGAACTCCGAGATGATGAAGCGACCCTCCAATGGCTTTTTGGGACCTCGAACATTTTTACTCTTCGTTGTAGTTGTTGATGTCGATCCAGAGGGCTACAAAACATAAACATTATTTTTAATGTCATGAGCACACATAAGACATATGATAATATATATATATAGCTAATAATAAAAAATATATACTTGGCCAATATGTTGTTGCTCATTTTGTTCAAGAGCTAAGTACTGACTCCCGTCATCTACATCCTCTTGCACGTTATTTTTAGCACCATCATCGCCGGCAACTTGAGTGCCAGTGTTGATCAAATTCATCATCAACTCCTCCTCATCCATATTTCTCGGGTCGGCCATCTAGCTTCAAAAAACAAAACCAATATATAGTACGTCAAATCTTTGCTTATTACATGCATAAAATCTACAAACAATATGCATTATTAAATCTTGCCCCTCGATCACGGACGCAATTCGCCACACTAGGACGAACTACGTCGGTACTAGGGCGAATTAGGGCACGAGAAAGGGCGGTGTGACAAGAGTGGTGGTGCTCCACTCCGTCGTATATATGTCTGTACACATGGGTGAACGAGGGCGGCGGTGCTCCACCGTATACATAGAAACGCATGGACGAAATGCATATGAATACAAATGACGTATATATACGTGTCGGCGCGGTGGCCGGTGTGCTGACGACGATGACGTGAGGCGGGCCGGCGTGCTGACGACGACGACGATGTGAGGCGGGCCGGGGCGGTGTCGGTGCGTGATGTTGTGATCCTATGTACCATGTGAACCATGTAGTCATTCATCATATGAGAAAATTCTATGTTAATAATGTAAGTGTAAGTCATTATGAAATGTAAGTATATGTGTCTTATTGCTCATATAACCATTACTATTTCCGAAATGATAAGAATTTATTTTCTTCTTCTACAGGCGATCTCTGATGCTATGATATAAAGTTTGAAGATAGTCTTCTCGAAAAAAAATATGTAATGCTCATATTACTTTAGCAACATTAATATATTATATCTGTATACTCAAAGTTCACAAATAAAGAAACATTGAAGTTTTCCTTCATTTGTCTGTAGCCATGCATGCAAGTCCAACAAAAACTGCTAACATCATCACATGTGATATTTTTGATAAACTAAAAAACGCTTAGTTTACAAACTGGGTATCAAAATTGAGTTCCTATTTGACCATTATATATCCTACAACAAATCCTTCAAAAAAAAAGACCCTACATGAATATATTTGGATAAAATTTCATTAACAAACATTGATCTATGAAGATAGAAAAAATTCTTCTATTGAAACTACATCTTGAAATAATGGCATATCATATAGTGATGAATATATGGCGGTTGATGGGCTGGATCATTAGCGGATGGTTCATAGCGTTGTTTCCAAATAATATATAGCGTGTTTATTATACAAGCCATGGATTTACATCGATCTAATTAATTTCTAAAGTAATTTCATTGGTGATCCTTAATTATACTTGTCATGAGTTCAGGTCCCAGTGATCTTAAAATGTATTTTTGTACCATAAAATGCAGTTTTTGACACTCTAATTAAACTTGCTAATTTATCCATATAATATCCAAATATTCAAAACTTGCCTTAAGATATGTTTTTATTTAAAATCATTTAGAGTTCCAAATATTCATTTTTAGTTTCTAGATTTTGTGATTCAAAATTTGGAATTTTCAATCGACCTCGACCGTTGACATGGCTTACACCAAAGTTGTAGTTTTCGACGTGATCTATAACTCGGCAGTGGAGGGCTCGGACGAATGTACAAAGAGATCGACGAATATATCACCTCGATCAAGCTCGGCAGTGTACTGGAGGGCCTCGGGCCGGCGCGGTGGGGCAACGCGCGGTACCGTGGAGGGCCTCGGGCGCGGAGGAGGGCGCGGTGGAGGGCCACGGGCAAGCGCGGAGGAGGGGCACGGGCGCGCGCGGTGGAGGCCGCACGAGGAAGAAGACGGCGGCGCCGGTGTCACGGAAGGCGAACGGACGCGGCGCGAGGAAGAAGAGGGCAGCGGTGTTCGACGAGGAAGAAGACGAGCGGATCGATCTGCCAGGCGCTGGAGGTTATATAGCAGAGAGAATTACTCCCGGTGCCAGCCACCAACCGGGAGTAAAAACCCTTTACTCCCGGTGCGTATTACCAACCGGGAGTAAAGGCTTTTTTTTTGGCGGGCCACGAAACTGCAGCCCACCTTTACTCCCGGGTGCACCCGGGAGTAAAGGTGGCCTGCAGTTTCGTTTCCCGCCTGTTTTAAGCAATAGTCTTGTTAAATACAATAGAAATACAATAGTTTTTATTAAATACATAGTAAATTAAATAAAAGGCATAAAATTATTTTGTTAAAAATATGAATTTTATTTTTGTTTATTGCACATAGGAAAAATCGATAACCTAACTTTTTTTATTTTTTGTTAGAATTATAAAACATAATGTAACTAATATTTATTATTTCGTTAATGCAAAAATGTAGTGTTTAATTAAAATTATTGGTTTTGGACAGGAAATTTATTTTCACATCATTTTAACGTTAATATTTTAATTTTTCATCACTCAGTATCCTAATTTACCTTTTTGAGAGAGAAATCCCACCAAATCAAACATTGATTTAATTTGAAACATGACATAATAAACATCTGAATTCACAATTATTACATAATATCTCAAACACACACTATATTAAATCACTATATCATCAAGTGGGCACAGTAGTGAACTTCTTCTTTACGTATGTCCCTTGGTTATGATCGCTTCGTAACCATGGAGTGTCCTCATCATTTACCAAGATGCTAGGGTCTTTGTTCACTTTGAAGGGCGGAATTCGGTCATCCTTTTCATATTCTTCTGACATATCCGACTTGTCCTCAATTCCCACGATGACTCTTTTCCCTGAAAGAACTATGTGGCGCTTTGGCTCTTTGGTTGAGTCATTATCGTTTTTCCCTCTTTTTGGTTTGGTAGACATATCATTGACATAGAACACCTGATTCACATCCTTGGCAAGGACTAATGGTTCGTCTTTGTACCCAATATTACTAAGGTCTACTGTTGTCATTCCATACTCGTTGTCTACTGTTACCCCGCCTCCGGTCACCTTGACCCATTGGCACTTGAACAATGGGATCTTCAAAGTAGGTGCATATTCTAGTTCCCATATTTCATCTATGCGTCCATAATATGTCTGCTTATTCCCATTCGGGTCTGTGGCATCTATGCGGACACCACTGTTTTGGTTGGTACTCCTTTTATCTTGGGCTATTGTGTAGAATATGTTCCCATTTATCTCGTACCCTTTGTATGTGATGATATGCCATGATGGTTGCATAGCCAATAAATACAGTTGCTCATGGATGCTCTCATCACCTTGACATTTTTTTCGCAACCAACCGCCGAAAGTTTCCATGTGCTTATGCGTAATACAAGCTTCAGTCTTCCCTGGAAACTCGGATCGTAAGAGATCCTTGTGTGTCTCAATATACGGATCTACCAAAGAGGAGTTCTGTAGAACTGTGTAGTGCGCTTTATTGAAATAACCATCATCCGTACCAATATATGTTTTCCTCCCTAGTGTCCCCTTTCCGCTTAGTCTCCCCTCATGTCTCGATTTAGGAACACCAATCGAGTCAAGGTCGGGAATAAAGTCAACACAGAACTCAATGACCTCTTCTGTTCCATAGCCCTTGGCGATGCTTCCTTCTGGGCGAGCACGGTTGTGAACATATTTCTTCAGGACTCCCATGAATCTCTCTAAGGGGAACATGTTGTGTAGGAACACAGGACCGAGAGTGAAAATCTCCTTGACTAGGTGAACTAGGAGGTGTGTCATAATATCAAAGAAGGAAGGAGGGAACACTAACTCAAAGCTGACGAGACATTGAACCACATCATTCTGTAGTTTAGCTAGATCAGTTGGATCAATTGCCTTCTGAGAAATTGCATTGAGGAATGCACATAGCTTTACGGTGGCTAGACATACATTTGGAGGTAGAATTCCTCTTAATGCAACTGGAAGTAATTACGTCATGAGAACGTGACAGTCATGGGACTTTAAGTTACAGAATTTCTTCTCTGGCACATTTATAATACCCTTTATATTCGAGGAGAATCCAGATGGTACCTTGATGTTGTTTAAGCATTCAAACATGATTTCCTTCTCCTCTTTGCTTAGAGTGTAGCTAGCAGGACGTAAGTAATGGCGTCCATCATCTGTCTTCTCTGGATGCAGGTTGTCTCTTTCTCTCAAACAACGCAGGTCCTGTCATGCTTCAAATGTGTCCTTAGGCTTTCCATACACACCCATAAAGCCTAGCAGGTTCACACAAAGATTCTTCGTCAGGTGCATCACGTCGATCGAGCTACGGACCTCCAGGACTTGCCAATAGGGTAGGTCCCAAAATATGGACTTTTTCTTCCACATGGGTGCATGACCGTTAGCATCTTTCGGAATAGGTTGGCTTCCATGTCCTTTTCCAAAGACGACTTTCACATCATTGACCATATCGAGTACATCCTCACCGGTTCGGTTGCGAGGCTTGGTCAGGTGGTCTGCCTTCCCTTTAAAATGCTTACCTTTCTTTCTTACGGGGTGATTTGCAGGAAGAAATCGACGATGGCCAAGGTACACGACCTTTCGACATTTTTTCAAGAATACACCTCTAATATCACCGAAGCAGTGTGTGCATGCATTATATCCCTTGTTTGACTGTCCTGAAAGATTACTTAGAGCAGGCCAATCATTGATTGTTACGAACAACAATGCTCGCAGATCAAAGTGTTCCTGTTTGTACTCATCCCACACACGTACACCTTCTTTATTCCACAAAATGAGAAGTTCGTCAATAAGTGGTCTCAGGTACACATCGATGTCATTGCCAGGTTGCTTCGGGCCTTGGATGAGCACAGGCATCATAATGAACTTCCGCTTCATGCATAACCAAGGAGGAATGTTGTAGATACTTAGAGTAACAGGCCAAGTGCTATGACTACTGTTCTGCTCTCCAAAAGGATTGATACCATCTGTACTTAAAGCAAACCTTAAGTTTCTTGCGTCATTTGCAAACTCCGGGAATTCTCTGTCGATTGCTCTCCACTAGGACCCATCAGCAGGGTGTCTCAACATATTGTCTACCTTACGGTCTTCTTTGTGCCATCGTAACAATTTTGCATGTTCTTTGTTTCTGAACAGACGTTTCAAGCGTGGTATTATAGGAGCATACCACATAACCTTGGCAGGGATTTTCTTACGCAGACGTTCGCCCTCAACATCACCAGGGTCATCTCGCCTGATCTTATACCGCGACGCATGGCATACCGGGCATGCATCCAATTTCTCGTACTCTTTGCCACGGTATAGGATGCAGTCATTAGGACATGCATGTATCTTCTCTATTTCTAGCCCCATAGGACAGACAACTTGTTTTGCTTCGTAGGTAGTGGCGGGCAATTCATTGTACTTCGGAAGCATCTTCTTTTGGATTTTTAGTAACTCTCCAAATCCCTTGTCAGATACACCATTCTTTGCCTTCCATTGCAGCAATTCTAGTGTGGTTCCCAATTTTTTCTGCCCTGCATCACAAGTTGGGTACAACAATTTCTTGTGATCTTCTAGCATCCGCTCGAACTTGATCTTCTTCTTTTCACTTTCACATTCTCTTTGTGCATCACGAATGACCTGACAAAGATCATCAGCCGGCTCATCTTCTGCGGCTACCTCTTCTTCAGCTTCTCCCATTGCAGTATCATTGAAGCACGCACCATCAGGAATAATATCATTGTTGTCCCATTGTTCTTCTTCACCTTCTTCCATTACAACACCGGTTTCTCCGTGCTTTGCCCAACAAATATAGTTTGGCATGAAACCCAACTTGAACAAGTGTGAATGAAGAGTCCTTGAGCAAAGATATTCCACCGTATTCTTACATATGACACATGGGCAGCACATGAAACCGTCGCGTTTGTTTGCCTCGGCCGCACGTAACAAAGAATGCACGCCGTCAATGAACTCTTGGGAGCGGCGATCAGCATTATACATCCAATAACGGCTCATCTGCATTACATGACATAAATATCATATTAAAACCTAGATCATAATTAATTATTTATACAACATGCGTGCCACCACAAAAGATATAAATTTATGAAAGCATCGCTACAATGTAGACAATCCCAACTACCACTAAAAGAACTAAAGCTAAAATACATTTCAGGAGCACAAGGATTTCGCGACCAATCTCAACTAAAACAGACAGATCCCCTGATTGTGCAACATCTTTGAGCTTCTTTGGCTGGATCACTGCCTCATTAGCCGCCGTATCTGCCTGTTGTGCAAGATATTTTTGCACGAGTTCAATATACTCTTCCTCCCAGTAGAAGCCTGAACATCGTCCACTGCCATCCCACTAAAATTAAAACAAAAAATTAGAACTTTAATCACAACCATCATGAAAATAGGTATAAACTAACCATAATCATTAAATACGATAAAATAACTCACATTGCGATCCGGACACTTGTAGAAGATACGATCCTTGTTGGGACCCTCCTTCTTCACTCGGTACTCCATCACAATCTTTGTCTCATCACGACACTTGCCGCATGGAATGAGAGGAAGGCCCAGCCTAAGTCGCTTTGGAAACCCATGAGAGGCCGAGGACCCGGAAGCAGTTGCCATCTACTCTCTATACTCATTTTTTAATACACTATAAATTTCTCCTTTTATAAACAAATAAAATTAACAAACTATAAAATTATCTAGATCTCTAAACAATGATATTTTTAATGGTCATTGTGTTCTCGTCTTTTACTGCGGCAGGTAAGTAATTCATATGATATTTCCGCAAATTAACAGAAGAATGGGAATGTACACACATAACAGACTACTACGTTTAGGTACGGTGATTGACAGACTACTGCGACGATATCGGGACATGTGAATAAATAACCATCCGTACTAGTTGACCTTGCTTACGTGATCAGCTCGGCGAGCATGTCTCCACCGGACGGCACCGTACTTGGTCAAGGAAGAGCTCCGATTCTACGAGGAAGGGAACACGGTCTTCCACGACCGTTGTCGCTCTCCCTCGTAGAATCAAAGCTCCTCCTTGACGTCCGTTACCGCTCGGCAGAGAACATCCTCGCCGACCTGAACACGGTCCGCAAGTTCAACTAGTAAGGATTTGCTATAATTTTCTAACTATTTTCTAACTTTATATTTATATATACTACGTTTAGGTACGGTGATTGACAGACTACTGCGACGATATCGGGACATGTGAATAAATAACCATCCGTACTAGTTGACCTTGCTTACATGATCAGCTCGGCGAGCATTTCTCCACCGAACGACACCGTACTTGGTCAAGGAAGAGCTCCGATTCTACGAGGAAGGGAACACGGTCTTCCACGACCGTTGTCGCTCTCCCTCGTAGAATCAAAGCTCCTCCTTGACGTCCGTTACCGCTCGGTAGAGAACATCCTCGCCGACCTGAACACGGTCCGCAAGTTCAACTAGTAAGGATTTGCTATAATTTTCTAATTATTTTCTAACTTTATATTTATATATACTTTAACCTTCTTTCATGTAAATATACAAGCTTGAAGTGATTTTGAGCTCAAATTGCTTACAAATGAAAAAAACCACAATAAAGAACCATAAATATATATAGTGAACAAAACGGCATAAGATAATGGTAAAAAATGAGAGTATGAGATTGGTAACCTTTACAACTGAAGAATCGACGGAGGAATCGAAGAAATCGACGGAGGAATCGAAGAATGGATGGAGGAACAATGGAGGGAGGGAGGAAGCAAGAACACTACTGCAGTGAGCTTCAAAATGTGCTGAGCTCGGGCTCGGGGCCGGGAGGAAGGAGGAGACGGCCGATTTATAAAGGGAGAACATTTAGTCCCGGTTGATGGATCCAACCGGGACTAAAGGTAACTTTCCAACCCCGGGCGCAGCCACGGCCCGGGAGTAGACCTTTACTCCCGGTTGGAGCCACCAACCGGGAGTAAAAGTATACCTTTAGTCCCGGTTGGTGGCTCCAACCGGGACTAAAGGTCCCTACCACCTCTGTCTGGCGCAGTAGCCGTTGGGCAGGGACCTTTAGTCCCGGTTGGAGCCTCCAACCGGGACTAAAGATATTTCTAGTCCCGGGGGCAAAAAATTCCGGGACTAGAGCCCATTTTAGTCGAGGATCAAAGGTCTGTTCTCTACTAGTGCCAGCTTCTAGCTAGGCATGCTGCACTGCACACTGCCCGGTTCCTGTGCTCCGTCGCCACCGCCTTCGCGCGGCTCCTGAGCGAGCTCCGCAAGTCCTCATCAGGGCATCCGCGTTCTCTCCAGCCGTTACCGAAGTCGGCGGCGGCGACGTCTCGCCGCCGGCCTAAGCTACGCCATGACGACCCTCGCGCTGCGGAGGAAGACGCCTGCTGCTGCTGCTGCCTCAGTCGTTTTCACATATCATAATTTTACGTTAAAGGCAGTGTATGTGTCATATATTCATATATATGTACAGTGTATACATTTTCTAGTAGAACTTGCACAAATCGTACTTTTACAAAGAATTATTTCATGAATTGGTCAGCTAAACATATTTTATTTCTCTTGTTTATATAATCCATTTCACATATTTTTATATGGAATCTTTATTTTATACACTTAGGTATACATCACAAGTTTTTTTAAAAAAAAAAGACTACTACATAATTGCTCTGTTTGTTGCTAAATAAGTGCAGAGATACAAAAATATTTCTTATTATTTTCAGGTCAAACTTAGCCACAAGGTAGTAATAGACCTTAAGTGCTCCTCGTTAACTAGACTTGGACGACAGTCTCCTGATTAGCTAGCATATGAGATGCTAGCCTCCGCGCCGGTGCGGTGGCGACAAACGGAAAGGAAGGAGAAGACGAGGTAGCTCCGCCGTCAGAGGACTGTCTTGGGGAAGAAGTAGGTAGATTAGTGTTATACCCCGTTTGGACGTAGACACTAGAGCCTGAAAATTGAAATTGGAATCGTGTTTCTTGAATTCTACTGTTTGGATGTTCCATCGAATTGATATTTAGAATTGCAACCCCAATACCTTGGTATTGGACTAGAACTAGGAGTGACCTCTCCCAATACAGAGGGGTAAGGCTCGGTATTACCTAGAATTGTTCCCCCTCTCGTCCCCGACCCGACGCGATGACGCCCTCTCTCCCCCAACCCGACGCACCGGGATCCCCTTGCAGCTCGGTCTCCTCCACACCACCAGGGCGGCAGGGCCGTGTCCGAGCCCAAGCCCGAGCCATGCGAGCTGTGTGCAGGAAGGAGCGTTACAGGTGGGGAAGAAGATGAGTCAATTCAATTCGACAAGATATACATCCAAACATTCATTTGGTATTTGCCATGTCCCTAGATTCCAAATAGCAATTTCATAATGTCCAAACATCTTATTTGGTATTGTAGCTCATTTTCAATACTAGTCTAATTTGGCATTTGTACCCAATTCTATGCCAAACACTATGTTTTTCGTTGCTTACAAATTCTCCTCTCTCTCATCTCTTCTATAGTATGCTCCTCTCTGGGACTGGCGCAGCAGGCATTACACACCCATTCTGGGCGGTCATCCGAACGTTGCGGGCCTTGGCTCTTGTTTGGGTAAGACCAGGGAAATATGCCTGGGCCAGGCAACTACTCTATGCCGTCGATTTTCTAAGCCTAGGGATGGATTGATGTGCCTGGGCAGCAGCCTCCCGGCGAGGCTCCCATCCAAACAGGCCGACTCCTCCGGGCCTTGTAGTAGCCGTCTGGATCACCAGGGTGAGGGGCGCTGGCACGAGAGGTTTTTTTTTTTTTTAACAAACGCTTCATTCTTTGTTTTTTAGACAAAAAACGCTTCGTTCGTTAAGGTGAATCACTACAATGGCTTTGACCAAGGTGGAATATAATATACTCCATGAATATAATGCTTATAAGTTATATTTATGGATTTTGAAACGGTAGAAACGCTTGCATTTTTCGATGGATAGAGTCATCGAGTACAATTAATTAAATGTACCAACATTATGGTTGGGGCAGAGCTTTGTTGTGACCAAATGCTGCCGTTGCCCCTTTGCCATTTGAAATTACCTTAGGTCAACAGTAAACTGCACTTCCTACGTGCTAACAAAAACACTAATATAGTGAGTTTTGGGCTTAGCCTCTAAAATTGGCACCTCTGGAATTATCATCAAGCAAGATCCGCCACATGTCATTGCTTCGTCGGTCCGAACCAAGGAATCCTTTAGAAATGTTTTGAAATGGATATTAAAGTGAGTGAAAGATACTCCCTCCTTTCCAAATTATAAGTCATTCCAACTTTGTTGAAGAGTCAAAAAAAATCTCAAGTTTAACTAAAATTATAGAGAATTATAAAAAATTATGACATCAAATCAGTAAGTATACTATGAAAATATAATTAATGAAAAATCTAATGTTACTTATTTGGTATCACAACAGTTATTTTTTATTATACAAATTTGGTCAAACATGAGATGCTTTGACTCTAAAAAAAATTAAAATAACTTATGATTTAAGATGGAGGGAGTATATATAAAGGTTATGCCATTATGGTTAACTGAATACTTATCTAACTACTGTAGTTTGGATGTGTTTTGACCTAGTAAGAGAGGGCTTCTTTGGATGTCCATGTATGGACGCCAACCCATGTGTGTTGTGTGGGTTGGTGTGAAATTTAAACTAAATCCACACCAACCTATCTCAATACATATAGATCGAGGTAATACATGGACATCCAAACAAAATCTAAGATGTAAGTACGCCCAACACAAACCAACCTAGCATGTTTTGGACTTTGGTTTTTGATATTAATCACTAAGCCTTTAATAGTCCTGCAGGCATTCTACGGTGTGTTACATCAGGTGCGTACAGCGTACTGCCAGGGTGACACTACTAATAGGCACGTTCGTTTTGTTTACCGGGTCTACTACGCATATGTACGTCCCTCCCACGTTGAACACGTCAAAAAGTTTTTTTTTTAAAAGATGATTTAGTTTGAAGCTTGCATTTAATTAATTTGTTGTAGCTACTGTACTAAGGCATGGTTTAATAATTCGCAAAGTCTAACACCCGACGGTCATGCTGGAGAGCGACCACGCGACCCCGCGCCCGCTCCCCGCACTCCCGGCCACCCTGCACTCCCCAGCGACCCCGCACCTGCAGCGAGCTCCTCCCTCCCTCCCCTCTGGCGGCGAAGGCGGCGGTGGCGGCGGCGAGGTAGGCCTCCTCCTCCTTGTCTTGGATCTGTCCGCGCCGGAGACGAAGAAGATGGCGACGTTAGGGTAACCGGAGCTCGGAACTCGGCGTCGCCGGCTAGCATGGCAAAGGCAGAGGTCCGGCAAGAGAGGGAGGGAAAGAAGGTGGCCGTCGTGGGCGCTAGGCTTCGCCACCGCGACCCTAGCCTGCCGGAGCTCCAGCGAACCATAGAGCTGCGACGCGATGGTGGTTGGTGACGGGGCGAGGACGACGAGGTGGGTGGGGTCGAGGACTCGATGGTGAGGGAGGGGGCAGAGGAGGAGTGGCACCGGGAGGGAGGAAGGAGCGGGGGGAGGAGGCCGGGTGCAAGGTAGACGACAGGGTCGGATCGCACGACCCGTCGCGCGTTAATCTTCCCCTTAATAATTCGGTAGGGCTAGCTCTCGGACATCCGGCCCCAAGCACACGTCTGGACGCAGCTCCGACGTATGCAGCCGCTTCGCATCGGACGCCCCCCCCCCCCCCCCCCCCCGTGCTCGCATCAGACCCCACGCCAGTGAATCACATCTGCCCGCCCGCGGCCGATCCCACGCCAGTGACCGCGTCCAACCATCCGTGACTCAATCCCCACCCGGTTGTGCCCCCAGCATCAAGCCCATCATGCTCCTTCCCCCACCACGCCGCGGCACAATCCCCATCGCGCCCCCGTCCTCCGCTGCACTCTGTCTCGGCCGCGCCCCATCCCCTGTCCTAACGCCTCATCTCATCTGCAACATATGCAGTATACTATTGAAACATACTTATAGAGTCATTGCAACATCTAGATGAAACCCATGAAACATGCGTATGAAACAGCTGAAACATTTGCAACATACATCTAAACAGATGAAACATGTGAAAAATACACTTGAAACATATGTGTGTAGCCGTTACAACATATGCAACATCAGATCATTTTGCAACATCAAGATGAAACACATGAAACATACAGATGAAATGCATGAAACATACGTATGAAACAACTGAAACTCTGGAAACATATACTTGCAACATACTTATATAGCTACTGCAACATATGCAACATATAGATAAAAACACTTGGAAACAACTTTCTGAAACACACATGAAACAAACACATGGCACCACTAGTAGCCATGGCCTACCTAGTAGGGAACTGCAGTAGCTAGCAAGCGGCACTCGAGTGTAGTGGAGAGAAAGGATGGTGGTAGGCAAGCGGCTGGGCGTGGTGAAGAACGCCGCGCCGGAGCAGTCGTCGTGGACCACGCCACATCGGCTCGAAGAACTCGGCGGCGAGTAGTGAGTGGCGGTGGGGAGATAGGAAAGCAGGCGATGGCGCTCGGGCACGGCAGCGCGGTTGCGGTGGAGCAAGCCGCGGCAATGTGGGCGCGGAGAGTTGGTTTGAGAATGGATGGGGAAACAACGGCGATTAGGGAATAAGGTGAGAGCGGCGATTTTTTATTTTTATTTCCGTTCGAATGTCAGTGTTGTCTATTGGGCTGTTCGGGCGTCGAGACCCACCAACACACGTCCAGACAAAACGGACGCCCTACCCACACCATTATCGTTAATAATTTGTGAACTTTCTCCAAAAGAGGTTTGTATAGGGGCGTTTAATTTGAAGCTTCAATTTTCAGCCACCGTCGTTTAGTGTACAATTTGTTTGAAACTGACGTTAAATCAATTTATTATTGCTTTATGAGTAGAAATCAATCTCAAAACTTGGTTGCATCCCAGAAGTTTTGCCATTCGTTGGCAGACGAATACCATTTTTTTTAGTCTAATATGTCAAACTGACGTCATATTTGCTCCTTGCATTGAATGAACGCAGGGTGAAAGCGGCGGTGCATGCGCCACAACGGCGGTGGTGAAGGGCGGCCACCTCCCACCTCTACGTCGCGCACGTCGGCGACTGCCGCGCCGTGCTGAGCCGCGACGGCGCTGACGGCGGACCACACCTGCGCCCGGGAGGAGGAGCGGGAGCGCATCGAGCGGGAGGGTGGCTACGTGAGCCGCAGTGGCGGGTGCAGGGCAGCCTCGTGGTGTCGCGCGCGTTCGGCGACGGCGCGCTTAAGCGGTGGGTCATCGCCGAGCCGGCTGTCACCAGGGTGGCCCTCGTCGCCGGGTGCGAGTTCCTGGTCACCGTTTTGTTTGTGCGTATATTGCACGAATTTTACATCACTCAAAAGTGTTCGATGTTTGACAGCGATGCTGGGTAACAGTACTTGGCAATATCTTTTTCGAACATCAATATACACAATGTTATAGCAAAGGTTCACGCAGAACTTGGGTCAGCACTCATATTGACATGAAAAGGAATACAGGAGAGTGCATGCCAGATTAGTGGAAGAAATATAGCAATATTTACACAACACAACACGCTAGGATTATAACAGA
The DNA here is from genome assembly GCF_019320115.1 of Miscanthus floridulus. Classification (NCBI taxonomy): domain Eukaryota; kingdom Viridiplantae; phylum Streptophyta; class Magnoliopsida; order Poales; family Poaceae; genus Miscanthus; species Miscanthus floridulus. The sequence goes on along the minus strand of NC_089588.1, from coordinate 37,004,129 downwards.
AACCACAAACACAACACGCTTGGATTATAGCGGGGAGGGAAACGTAGTTAAACAGCATCTGTACTTCAAAACTGATTAGTGGAAGGAATATTGGCTAAGTGCGGCAAAGATGCTATGATAGCCAACTTTACATTTCTTTTACATGTAGAATAAATATACAACCCCACATTTCGTTTACACTGGGGAAAAGCTGTGTAGATGGAGCCCTGTACAGTAGACTACACATATGAACAAGCCTGTGTAACAGTGCAGTGTAAGGAATGGATTGCTGAACCCAAATGGCCACCATGTTGACAGCTGCAGAAAACAGAGTTTTGCCCATCAGAAAAAAAGCAGAAACAGGACAAAAAAACCTTTCAAGATCACAAGGCCACACCTGGCGTTAGCTAGCTGGCCTTCACAGGATCAATGGATGTAGAGTTCTAACCATGAATAGAAGACAGTGCAAGATTTATATGTCTAGGCTGGGAAAACACAAGAGGTGATAAGTACACCCCCAAACTGACAAACATCAAACCATTTACCTAGAGCCTCGCAGCGGCAAATGTAGTTTGTATAATGGCTGCATCCTGCTGAACCTATATAAGTTGGAGAACCGTGGATCCAAAATTGCAATGTAGAATGGACAGGACATCAGCTCAATGGAAATTGGAGAACCGACAATGCAAAACTGGAACATAAAAAAGGTGTCACAAGGACACACCTATCTAACATGACCATCCTACAATATTCATTGGTGAGGTAGCTGCGGAGCAAAACAATGTAACTTTGCAATAGTATGGCTAAATCATACAAAGTCAGCATCTGGAGACAGAAAATTACATAATTTCAATTCACTAAGATATCCTTGGCATGGTATCATACCATTAATATTATTAGTTGGATATCTGATTTTAGCATTTTTATGAGTCACCTGACATTATAGTTACCTTGCTAAGTGTCCATCAGACTCCCAACAATGAGAACAATGATTGTCTTCAATCCTGCAACAAAATAACAAATGGAACATGCTCAAACTATCACCAAACCATGAACAGACCATACTTGTACTAATCCCGCAATTGTAAGTAGCTATGTGGAAAAATCACATTGTCAACAAAAGTTTACCTCAACATCTCTAATTATGTTCTTATAACCTTGATAGAGTTTACTGTCCCATCTTTCAATGTGCAATGGTGCAAACTTTGGTTTCCTTGCTAGGGTTCCAAGATACTGACCAAGAATGGAAGCTTGATCTACCATTTGGCACACCATTTTCATCGGTCTCCACAATCACCTTTCCTCCACGTGACTGTAACAAATCTGTAACTCTGAAATCCCCTAGAATCAGACGTACTTCTCCATTTAGCCCTGGTTGTAATGAAAAATAATGTTATATTGATTTTTGACATATTATACATATGCAGATGTGTGGGGGAAAAACAAACTTACATCTTATCCTAATTGGGCTTTTACGTCGTTGAGGTAATCCAGGTAAAACGTTTTCAATCTCTTGTGGACCCTCTAAATTGTCCTCAGTGTCCTGCCCATTGTCAATATTACCACCCTGCACAGGTTCTGCATTCTGATCGTCAAGGTTCAAGTTTCGTAGTCGCCGAGGCCCTCTCGCCATGAGTTCTTTGGTAAAGAGAAACGTTAAAAATCAGAAGTGGATGAAGAATAGTTGAAATTAATTTAGTGCAGCATTTTCTTGTGAAAACATTAAACAAATAAGCCGGACAACTTTCTGATGCAGGTTCAGGGTTAAGCCACAGGTCATACCCATGGTTGAAGATACTGCCGTATTATCAATCTGTTTTTAGGGCACCAATATAAAATCATGGTGGACAAATATGATCTAGGGCACAGTGGTAACTACATTTGATCAAAGGTGAGTCCAGTTCATAACTATAAAGACTGGAACGTATGGAAGGAACAGAGTAACTGCTTCTAAACAAATTGAACCTGAGTAGTCTGAACCTTGTGTGCATAACAAATGGAGGCAAATTTAACAAAATCATTCATACAAATTTCCATAAGATGAGAAACAATTCCCCCATAGCAACTAGCACGTGAGATCAAATCATGCCCCATGGTTGTTTTGCCCCAAAACCAATCATACTTGTGGGGTACTGGGGAAGAAGATGCAAGAGCGGGAGTACTTACCGAGAGAAAGACCAGAGAAGGATCGAGAACCTTTTAGGCTGAGATTCAAAATGGAGATTGAAAACAGAAATTAGCTGAGGACGGAAAGAGAACAGCTAATGGCACAAATGAGGACCGTACCTTCACTGCACAGGACGCCGCTACGAACTGCCAAAGTGGGGAGACGTGGGGATGAGGGTGAGGCGGCTGGGCGGCGTGAGATGCCAGATGCCTAGCAGATGATAAACGGGAGTTATCTGAGGTTTCGTGATTTATTTACCGCTTTCCATTTGAGATCTGCGTGGAGTTATCTGAGAGGACGGGAGTATTTTATTTTGCCGCCGAATATTGTGCCGCGGAACGTTTGCTGGGGAGAAAGAGAGCTTTTTTTTTTTTTTGCCGTGGTTATTTCCCGCCTAACATTTACTAGGAGAAAATAACAAATGAAAAGTGGAGAAAGATTAGTAGATAAAAAAATAGATGACATTTAAGACGCTGAACCCCATTTCATATGACGACACATTTATTTTGGAAGGATGTGAGTATTTTATTATTTTTACAACGATTATAATAGTAAAAGAAACTATACACCATTGGTTTTAATGCAACAAATTGGACAAATATATGATACGTCAAAAGTATTTTGATAAAAGATCCAACAATACATCTCATTTTACTTAACAAAATATTTAAATAAATATTCCTAGTCAAAGTGCCAAAATAAAAGTTAAAGTATACAATTACTTTAAAATGAAGGTTAAGAAGCTCCGATGGCATCCACTATATTAGGGCATATTAGTATTCTCATGTGTAAATTTTAGTTGTCTACCTATGAAGGAATCAGGGTTGGAGGCGTCAGCTACTCGGGAGGAGAGCTTCGGCTCGAGGAAGTCAGATCCAGATGAGCGCTCGTCCCACATCTGAACACCCAAGTGAGCTCTCCCCGCCGGCCTGTAGTTTTAGCCCGGCCCAAGCACGGCCTGCCTCGGTATTGTGCGGGCCCAGGCCGTGCCTGGCACGCAACCCAGGCACGCGGGGCTGGCACGGCACGACCCGCATTTTAGTGACAGGCCCGGTGGCGGCCCGGTGACCACCCTAGCCTCGGCCTTCTAACAGCCCACCAAGGCCACTAGTATATCACTAGCCTCCTTCCTATGCACACTAACGGCTAACCCTACCCTCTGCCGCCCAATCCACGCCGCACAATCTCCACTCGCGAAGTCGCGAGCCACATGCCCACGAGAGGTAGCAATAGCGCTTTCCCTCTCCTCCCGACCCTCTCTCAGTCTCTCTCTCTCTCTTTATCTCTCTCTATTCGCTTCCGCAGTCGGCTCTTCCCTCCTTTCTCCCACTGGGTCATGACGCCCCATCCCTTGAGCGAGCCGTGAGGCTCCAGCCGCTCTTTTGTGGTGTGGAGGCGGGGTCGCGCGAAGCGGCGACGTGGAGGCGCGGTCCGGAGATCTAGAGCACCGTCGCCCCAGCCCCGACCCTTGAGCTTTGAGCGCACCGCCCTCCACCAAGCAAAAGGAGAGCCAGTGCGTCCTCCACGTATCCGGCCCGACCACGGTGGAACCGCCAGCTACTCAGCGTTCTCCACGGAGCCGGCGTGCCCTCCCCTCCTCCGCTAGCTACTTCACCGCGTCCTCCAGGGGCGAGCTCACCGGCGGCCGCTGCCACCTCCAGGCCTCGCCTTCCCCTCCTCTTTGTTCTCATTTGGTGGGCCTCGGGCCGGCCTGGCCTGCTAAAAAGGTCGTGCTTTCTGGGCCAGCCCGGCACGGAAAAGGGCCCAACAGGCCGTGCTTGGGCCGTCGGCCAGGCACGAAGCCCAGGGCGGCACAGCCCGGTGGCACGCCGGGCCCTGCGGGGCCGTGCCTGGCATGGGTCCGTGCCGTGCCATGCCGTGCTGGCCCATTGCCCATCTATAGAATCTGGGAGTCTTTCAGAGAGTTGAGGAATTCATAGTTCAGTAGCGTCAATCATCTAGATACAAGCACACAGAAAAATAAGTATATTCATTTAACAAATAACGTGCCTTTTATTGCTACCTTCCACTTCGATCACATCAGTGATACATTCCAGAGTTGAACTAAAAAGGTAAACAATAAAAAGGAAAAAAATAAAGCATAGTGTAACTAAGAAAAATAGTGCACCCAATTCATGTGATGCAGACAGACACTGTTCACAACAAATGAAACCAAAACATTGACGAAGGTCTGAACAAAATGATCTGGAACGCCAGTACATGACTGCACCATGTCCCTCATCTACTTCATTTGCTGATACTTCAGTACCCATGTCGAAAAGATCTCGTGGTGTAACACTCACCACTACATTCCATCCTTTAGCTTTTGGGTCTTCAACATAAAAGACTTGCTGCACTTGTGAAGAGAAGACAAAAGGCTCATGCTCTAATTTTTCTCCAGTGTGTATTCTTCGACAAAAGTTCACAAGAGTGAATCCAAATTCATCTTTTCGTAAACCAGCACGATGATGGACATAATACCAGTCACATTTGAAAAACACTACCTTGAAGTCTCTGTATGACAATTCTACTATATCTGATAATCTAACATAATAATTAACACCATCATCTGCAATGTTGACTACACCACTATTTTGCGTCAAGCGTGCAACCTCACGACTCATGGTGTGGAATCTGAAACCATTAATAATATAACCATTGTATCGTAGACCACATTTGCTCAGTTTTTCAGCTAGTGCTCTGACCTTTTTAGTGATCCCCGGTCCATCATCAAGTAGAACCTGTACATAAGGAAATAATTACATCCATCCTATTGAACTTATGGTATAAACATCATTTTCTGCTGTACCTTCTGTTCCAACCAGTCATGAAAGCGTTCATTAATCAACTTCTCTACCATAAAAGGTGTTAAGCTAGTTGAGGGACTAAGTCTGCTTTTCTCCTCATCCAAAAAAATTCTACAATAATAGAATCAACCGTATAGTGTCATGTAATCAGTTCATGAAAAATAAAATAAACAAGAGATAGCTATAGTGCACACCTGCTAAAAATTTCAAGTTCATCACAGTGGCGCAAGATGTATCGATGTGCTTGAACAAGAAGCTGATTGCTACATTGGGCAACAATGCTAGCTTTTCCAATTGATTCCCCTGCACTATCAAATAGGTACATGTCTTTTATCTTGTCTGAAACTTCAGGGTTTCGGGATGGTCTAGTAAATCATGTAGTTCCTTCAATGAATCTCGAACAGAAGGTCATGCATTCTTCATTTCGATATCCTTCAGCAATTGAACCTTCTGGGTGAGCTCTATTCTTCACAAGTGCCTTTAGCCGAACAAAATATCTAAATGCAATTAAGAGCACACATTAGTTCTCAATATAATTGAAGAATGAACAATCAAAAGATGAAGAAATACCTCTCTAGTGGGTACATCTACCGGTAGTGCACAGGACCACCAAGTTTTGCTTCTTCTACCAAGTGCACCAACAAAGGCACACTTATAGTAAAAAATGACGGAACAAAAGTTCTCTCCATGTTACAAAGTGTCATCACGATACTGTCTTGAAGCTTGTCAAGCTCAAACACATCTAACACCTTGGAGCACAATTTTTTGAAGAAATTAGATAATTCAGTAATTATTTTCATGACATCTTTGCTTGGGTAACAAGATCGAAGAGCCACGGGAAGAATGTCATGTAGCAAAACATGATTATCATGACTTTTCAGTCCACTCAGCTTGCAGTCCTTCATGTTGACACACCTAGAAAGGTTAGATGCATAGCCATCAGGGGTTCTAATGTTCTGGATTACTGAACAAAGAATCTCCTTTTGTTCTCCGGACATTGTAAAAGGTGCATCAGGTATAGTTTGATTTCCTTCATCATCTTCCACTGGATGAAGTTCTTGCCAATATCCAAGTTCCACTAGATCTAGGCGTGCATCAAGGCCATCCTTTGTTTTAGGATACATATTCAATAAAGTCGCAATTAAATTCTCAGATACAATTTTCTCTATGTGCATGACATCTAGATTGTGTCGTAATTTATTCTTTTCTCAATATGGTAGCTTGAAAAATACTGACCTCTTTTTCACCCAATCTTCTGGTTTCTTCTCTTTCTTACCATCCTTCGATTTCTTCGTGCTTTCTCCTCTTTTACGCTTGCATTGCTGATGGTTTCCATCTTGTCTTTTGGTGTTTTTCTGTTTCTTTTTGCCTTTACTCTTTGCAATGCAGACCTTCTTCCCTAACACAAACTCTCTGCCTTCTACCAGTTTTAGAACAGAAGTGCCACTCATTGTTTCAGGTGCAAGTTCAGTCTCTCTGGAACCATCAAATTTGGTCTTTTCCTTTCGATATTTGTGATCATGTGGCAACCATCGACGATGACCCATATAGCACATCTTCTTACTTTTATTTAGGGAAAATGATTTTGTTGATACACCACAAGAAGGACATGCATATTTACCACCTGTGCTCCAACCATATAAGTAGGCCAAAGTAGGAAAATCATTTAAAGTCCACAATAGTGCAGCTCGGAGAGGAAATTCTTTCCGTGTACAAGCGTCTTTTGTTTGCACTCCCACAACTCTAGGAGCTCATCGATCAATAGTTCCAAATATACATCAATATCATTCCCTGGAGAACTTGGTCCAGGAATGATCATTGACAAAATACAAGATGTTGGATTCATGCAAATCCAAGGTGGTAAGTTATAAGGAATGAGCATCACAGGCCAAGTACTGTGTTTCGCACTACAGTTCTAAAAAGGGTTAAATCCATCACTTGCAAGACCAAGGCGTACATTGCGAGCATCTGCTGCAAAATCGGGGTTTCTATCATTAAAATCTTCCCAAGCTTTACCATCAGCTGGATGTCGCAGTTTTTCGTCCTTTGTACGGCCCTCATCATGCCATCGCATGTCATTTGAAGTTTGTTAGTGGCAAATAACCTTTGGATCCTTGGTATCAATGGAAAATAGCGCAATACTTTTGCTGGCTTCCTTTTCCTTTTGTGGTTAGCCAAAGAACCACTTTTCTCATCATCTTTCCAATGAGAGCTTTGACACACATGACAATACTCTTGTTTAGCTCTATCACCTCGAAAAAGCATGCAATCTTTAGGGCAAGCATGGATTTTCACATAGTTAAGACCTAAACCACAAATAATCTTTTTTACCTCATAATGTCTTTGTTAGATTTGCCTCAGGTGGAAATGCATCAGATAGTACACCAAGTAGATTTGTAACAGACTCTTGTGTCCAACCATGTAAGCACTTTAGGTGATATATGTTGACTAAAAATGACAACTTACTAAATGTTTCACAGCTAGGGTACAACCTTGTGTGTGCATCCTTCAAGAAGCATATCTTGTTGTTTTCTAGCAGTATCATTTTGTACATGATTGACATCCTCAGGTACATTATGTTCCATATTTCCACAATCAGACTGACCATCACCTAGTTTGGCTTCAGACATGCTTGATAGACATTCATAGTTTGCTGGCATAGCAAATACAGCTTGTAGCATTCCTTGCATGTCATCCAATCTTCCATGTCCATCGACTGTTGCAGTCCTTAGGACACCCGGAGTAGGCAGATTCTCATTGTTATCTGGCAAATGAGCAAATGCAAATGATGGTGGGTCATACTCCTCTCCATGGTGATTCCATATTGTATAACCCTGAAGTATACCATCACAATTTAGGTGTGTCTCAACTGCTTCACGATTTTGGGTTACTCTGTTTTCACAATTGTTGCAAGGACATGATATCTTGCTATCAGGTGGAAGGTCATGGAAAGCAAAAGACAAGAATTGGTCGACGCCATCTTTGTAAGTAGGGTCCCGTCTTGGTTTACTCATCCAACTTCGATCCATTCCATTAGGATGATCTGCAATAGAGAACAAAATCAGTATTTAGTTAGTATGTCATATTGTAGTTCAAATGAATTTATCTCAATCGCTAGTCACATATGTCTATACTTTGGCATTTTACAAAAATTCTAGCACAACTGGCAATGAAGATTTGAACCTAATGCCCTTATATGCATGACATGCCTTATGCAATAAACTTTGTATTTAAACATGAGAATGGTAAGCAATCTAAACAGGACCAACTAGCACATATGTCAGGAATTATTTGCTACTGCATGGATGGTAGATTTATGGAACCTTGTGACTGCAATTAGCCGCCGAGGAACAGAGTGCCTGACGGAGCTGCAGGCGGAGGGTGTTCAGATGACCTGGGGACGCAGCGGCCGGGCGTCAGGGACTTCGAGGTCGACAACTATGCAGGTGCCTGCTGCGTCGGACGACCGGAGAGCGGCGTGTCTACGGCCCCTGCGAGCAGCCGCAGCCGTCGAGCTGGGGTGCAGTGGCGGCGCCCCTGCCCCCTGCGATTGTGTCGAACCCTTGGAGCAGGACTGCAGTGGCGGAACCCAGCCCGAGAGTAGGTCATGGTCTGCGGATCTTTTGTCGCTGGAACAGAACGGCACCACAGCAGCAGTCCGGCGAGCAGCGCCGTGCCGCCGTGTGCAGCAGATCCAAGCCGATGTGGGCAACGGGAGAAGGAACAGAACAGAGATAGGGATTTGATTTGAGTAATTTATTTTACTGGGGTGTTTGGTTCTTTAGTCGCTTCTAAAATTTATGTCACATCAAATATTTAGATACTAATAAGGAATATTAAATATAGATTAATTATAAAACCAATTACATAGATGGAGACTAATTTGCGAGACGATTTTTTAAGCCTAATTAATATGTCATTAGCGCATGTTTACTGTAGCACCAGTTGTCAAATCATGGGCTAATTAGACTTAAAAGATTTGTCTCGCAAATTAGTCGCAAGTTGTGTAATTAGTTTCGTAATTAGTGTATATTTAATACTCCATGCATGTGTCCAAATATTCGATGTGACAGGAATTTTAGGAGGGACTGCAGTAACCAAACAGGACCTTAGTGCATATATACCTTAACAAGGATATAATAAATGGTGTACAAACAAAGATACGTATGTGGTTATCTGGTAAAGTGGTTAGTTTTGTTTCATGGGATCTTGAGTTCAAAACTTACACAATTTTTTTTAATATTTATTTTGTAAGCCACTCATATTTCATTTGGATTTTTAATAATTCTAAGCCATTCATAGTTCATTTATTTCAGATTTTTTTCAATAATCTATAAGCCACCTATATTTGATTCTTTTGGATTTTGAATAATTTATAAGCCACTCTTATTTCGTGAGTCATGTTAAATAAAACATATCCAAAAGTGCATCACGTAACACTTGATGCTTTTCTTAAATGTTTCAGCAATCATGTCTACGAATAGAACTTAGATACGTTTTGTTTAAACGTGTTAACAACAGTATCTGTTAGAGGAGCCACTCAAGACATAGATATTTTTTTTAAACGTGTCAAGAACTGTATCAAACTACGGAATCACCACAGATGTTGATACGCCTACAATAGCGTAGTAACGTAAACGTATCTATAGGGGGTCTTTTCTTGTAGCGGAGGCGTGGCCTCTATGGTATTCACATTGATTGGTTCATTGCGGGGGTATTGGTTGCGCTGTGGTGGCCTCGGAGGTGGGCACGTTTGAGGTTTTAGGGCTTCGATCTTTGAACGGAAGACAACGTTGGATCTGATGTACTTTTCCATGACCTCATGCAGTTTTGCAATGGTTTTCAGTGGCTTTCTTGCGAGCCTTGAGGAGCACGGCCCTGGTCTTACTCCGTTGACTGCTGCTAGGATCACTGCATCATCTGTTATGTTTGGTGTCCTCGCTCTGAGCTAGACGAATCTTCGCCAGAAGTCTCGAAGGGGTTCTCTCTCGGCTTGAGTGCAGGTTAATAATTCCATGGGATTGGTTGCCGAAGGGCTGATACCTTTGAAGTTGTTGCACAGTTTTTCACGAAGGCTCCCCTAGGAATCTATCGAGCCTGCCAGGAGGTTGTTGTACCAGCTTTGAGCAATGTCCCTTGCTATAATTAAGAAGGACTTCGCCATGGTATACTCATCCTCACCTGCTGCACCCACTGCCGCTTCGTAGCTCATTACAAATTGGCGAGGGTCTATGCTTTCGTCATACCTTGGTAGGTTCTGTGGTTTATACTCGGGCGTCTAGTTTTTGGTTTGGAGTATTTGGGTCAATGGGGATTTCGGGTCGTATGGCATTGGCGGAGGTTGGTTTCTGTGGTGTTGTTCTATGGCTGGAGGAATGTATTCTGGGTAGATCTGGTGAAAACGAGGTGGTGGTGGTGGTGGGGGTGAGTTTGGATGGAGCAAAGGTGGATTTGGGTGGAGCGGAGGTGGTAAGTCGTACTATTCAGGTAGATAATTTGGGTTAACTTCGATCGAAGCTAGGTACTCATCCATTTGCCTGAGTTGTTCCCTGGCTTCGTCTACCTTCTTCCTTATCACTTGTAGGAGTGCCTGCCTCTAGTGGGCTTTGACTCGACGTCTTTTCTCCTGGAGCTCCTCATGCATCTGGTTTAGGGCCTCGAGGCCTCTCGCCTCTGCACCTTCATCGTCATCTTCCAGTACGTGGCCGGTTTCTTCTGCCCTGGATGGTTCGGGTTGGGGGTTGGCTTCGGCCTCGGCTGCCATGGCCCCATCTGACTCGAGCTGTGTTCTCGTCGGTTGAGCAGTGGGTTGGAGTATCAGAGCCTAGCTGGCTCCGCTTGTAGAGGTTCCCGTCGTCGGATCTGACCCTCGCGGCGGGGGCGGGTCCCTTTGGGTGTTTCTTCTTGTTGTTGCCATTGTTCTTGAGAAGTGGCAGACTGGGGTCCCCACGGACGGCGCCAACTGTGGGATCACCCCTAGCCACTCGCCCTCGCTGAGGAGCACGGGGAGGGGCCGAGGGTTTCCCAGTGGGAGAGGGACGAGATAAGTAGCGAGGGTAAAAGGGGCGATAAGAAAATATGGATTAAATACTCATTAATTTGACTAGGAAAAATCCAAAATCCCCCTCATACACGTGCGCCCTGGGTTTTTACAGACCATTCCTGGGGACGCGATGTAATTACATTAGGGTTAGACCCATGGGGTGAACGTTATACAACGACCAAGGGTACTGCGATAATCTCCTTTCCTTAGCCAACCACTCCCGGGCCCAATCGCCTTGATGGGGCCATCACTGCTGTCAGGATGGTCCCCTCCCACGGTAGGCGCCAGACCTTCGCGCCTTCCCGGTGAGGGTCCGCCCGCTGTAACCGTCCTGCAACCTCCTCGCCTCGCTCCTCTAGCATGACTGACCTTTGAATGTGCCACCTGAACACACAGATGAAGTATTCTAATCAAGGACACCCTCGTTGCGGGGGTGGTACCCAGGACGAGGGCAGGTCAGTTGAGCCAGCATCGGGTTGAGGGTTAGGGGAAGAGCGGTAACGGGGATACCTCCCCGAATAGGGCTTGCGTGTAAACATTGTTGCTTAGGCCAATATGGTAGAATACAATGTCCAAATGACCCTATAAGACCATTGGAGGGGCCATTTAAACATTATTAAATACTTTATGGGTTATAATATTAGGTTTCATAGTTGAGGGGTTATATAGTCAATTCTTGATATTTTAGGGGATTATGTAGATTTTCAAGGGATATGAATGCAAAATCTAGGGACACTAGTATGGACTCACGTCCCTCCCGAAAACAATATATATTTTTATTAGAAAAATCAAACTTTCTATATTTTACTCCCTTCATCCCAGAAACATGTAAATCTCACTCTATGAGGAGTCAAAGAATATTAAGTTTAGCTAAGTTTATTGAAGTTATTATTATCTACATTTAGATCCCAAAAGGTTTATTATGATAATATATTTCATGATTAATCTAATTATACTTAATACACATCATAAACATTAATATTTATATACATATTTGGTCAAAATTAAGAATTTTTGACTTTTTGGGCAGCGAGATTTACATTCTTTTTGGATGAAGTATACGTAGATACCAGAATTATACAACATTATAAATCGGTATTTTGTTGAGAAACAATGAGAAAAGGTGGTATGGCATGAATCTCAATTTCAGAGCATCTTCATATCCTTCCTACATGCTATGAACAGATATTTTGGTGGAAAACTACCCTACATCAGCTTCTCTAAATGGTCATCCAAATAAAACCATCTTCTATTCTAGATTTTTCGTTAGCAAAAAATAGAATGCGAGAATGGCTCTCTAGAGTGCGAATGAGATATAGAAAACCGTTGGAGAGTGAAAAGATATACAAAGTGATTTTATGCAAATGACTTTCCAAATGATGATTTAGAGAGTGAGATTTAGAAAGACTCTTGGATATGCTCTCATTCTCCAAGATAAAAGTGTGTAGCTATTTTTGTACTCCGTCCATCTTTAGATATATCAATATTCTAAAATTGCCTTAAGTCAAAAAAGAATTTAATTTTGATCGAATTTAAAAAGAAAATAATACTAATTTAGTGTCATAAACCTTAGCGTTCTATTCTACAGATTTAATAAAACTTAATAGGTTTGACTTAAAACAACTAGAATTTAATTGTTCAAAGACGAGGGAGTAATAATGAGCAACACTAATCCTTTGAGATCAAGGACCATACTCCCTCGGTTCCTAATAAATAAATCAATTCATAGTATCCTTGAAAGTCAAACTATCTTAAGTTTGACTAATTTTATAGGAAAGAGTAACAACATCTATAATATAAAATAAGCATATTATAAAAATATATTTTATGATATATCTAATGATATTAATTTAATGTCATAAATCTTGGTTGGGTTTTCTAGAAATTCGGTCAAAATTTAAAAAGTTTGACTTAAGACACCTCTAGAAATCTATTTGTTTAGGGTTTAGTATTGACTGATAAAGCACTTGGACATCACCTGTTAAGTCTCAGATTATTTACGCTCAAGTTAATTATATACATTTCAACGTTAATACTTTGAAATCTAGTATTCTTTTCCGTAGAGAGCAAGCTTATTAGTACTAATTTGTTGGGTAAAGCAGACAAATCTATTTTTCTGTTGGTACTATAAAGTGATTATGTCTCCTCCCTCTAGTTTTCTTGCAGTAGCAAAATGCCTGCCACTGCCGGGCTCTCTGACCGATGCAGTGGGGGCCCTACAGAATCAGCAGGGGAGAATGAAACGGGATTCAACCAAACGTCCAAACCCACGCAAGGTAATAAATAGCGGTGGTAGCGGCCGCAATAGCGGTAGCGTCCCATTGCTGCTACCCCTATGAGGTAGCGTTCTAAACTTTGCAGCATGTAACTTTGCGGCCGTAATTTTGAATAGCAAGCGATATTACGAGCTGCAATTGCACGTAGCAGGCCGCAATAGCGTGGAAACAAATAATATATTTCTTTACAAACTCTTAATGTGATAATTTAATGCGTGGAACACCATGTTTGTTTTATTAATTTAAATGTGAGACATCAGTTCTTTGAGTGCAATTAAATGTCTATTTATACTCATTATTTATGATATATGTATTTAAAATTATGTGAGATTATCAAGTGCCGCTATTGGACTTATCATCCGCAATATCGCTATCCGTAATCTGCTGCCTCAACGTCAATCCGCTACCAACCCACTATACGCTATTTATTGCCTTGAACCCACGCCTCGTGTCTCCCTCGCCCAATCATTTCTCTCGTGCACTATTTCTACTGCCTCAAACGCGTGCCGTTTTCTCTCGGCGAGGCCAGCACCAGCTCCAACGCTTCTCTTCGCACGGGCCACGGGACGCAGCGGCGACAGGCGTGCGCCTTCATCCCAACACCACGCGGCGTGGACGGCAGCGGCGCCACGTCCTCGATTTCTCCACCCACCCAGCGGTGGCACGAGCGGGACGGCTGCGCCTTGGACATCTCTGCGACTCCAGTAGACATCTCTATGCGGGGGACGGCTACAATCCAGGTTAGCCTTCTCTTTTCCACCTTCTCGGTTTCTCCCCCGGTGGCGCCAGCAGGCTGCGCGCGGCTCTACGTTCTCTGGCTCCTTCTCTTTTCCATCGCAATTTTTTCTCTAGTTGCTGATGTCGTGATGGTCCACTGGCTGCTTGCAGTGTGTCGGGGGAGCACGAGTAGATCGGCCTCCATGGTTTTGATATATCCCTCGTCTATCTCAACAACATGACAACGGCTAAAAAGTATCTGTATCTTGCTCCTCTATAAGTATTTATTTCCCTTTGTCCCATCTAGTAAAAAGGAGTTCATATTTAGCACAACCCATACAAATTGTGACACGTGTTAGCTTTCATGCATTGCTGCACCCGCGATCACACCCACTATTTTGCCACCCTACCACTCCCACGTGCTATCTGTCATCTATGTATGTTTGTGTTCTCGAATATGTTTTTAGTTTCACTTTGGTTCCTACAGAATCGTCTAGTTTACTAGTAATAAAAAAGGTTCATTTTTTTTGTATTTAGCCATTCAATTTATAGATGGCCTTTTAACCTTTAAGTGAACCAAGCTGGTATAATCTTCAGTTTGGTCTTTTATCGGTTCAACCGCAGGTCCGATCAAGTCATAATAATTACTCCCTCCGTTCCAAAATAGTTGACGATTTAGGATTCAAATTTGTCCCTAAATAATTGTCATTCTCACTTTCCAATGCATCTTTCTCTTATTAGAGTATCTAAAAAAACATTTGGTAAATTGATGATATTGGGACAAGGGTCCCGACCGGTGTTGAGGGTAGAGGGCTTCTTGGTGGAGGCTAGCTGGAAAAGGCCGCTCGGTGAAGGTTTCATGTGGGGGGCACGAGGGTCTCATGCGGAGGTCCCTGGACAAAGGTCCTAGGGCGAAGGCCCATGGAGGGAACACACTAGGGTTTTCAAAGTTAGAATGGGAGAGAGAGAGCCACCTTGCCCTCATGCTCTTGGCATTATATAGGCAACGACCATTTACATTTGACCCCTTGGTGGGGGAGAATTTCATAAGCAACTACACTAAAATCCTATTGGGCCTTTTAAGGGGGAGTTGACACATATTCCATATGGGCTCCCCCAACAGTGGCCCCTTAGCTACTAGGTTATGGTTAGTACTATATAACCTACACTAGTAGAGAAACGACCTTTCATCCCATGGCCAAAAAGTATTTAGTCCCGGTTTAAAAATTACAATCGTGGCTAAAGAGAGGACCGGGCCTTTAGTCTCGGTTTGTAATACAAACTGGGACTAATTCTACCCTTTAGTCCCGGTTGTAACGGTTATCGAGGTGTGTCAGAGGCACGTCAGTGCGAGAATCTTTAGTACCGGTTTGAGACATGAACCCAGACTAAAAGTGTGACTTTTAGTCCTGGTTTGAGACACGAACCTGGACTAAAGGTACCGTTAGTCCCGGTTTATGACTCAAACCCGGACTAAAGGTGTCTCCAAACTGAATTTAAAAGGAAAGCGTATCTTATCTAAGTTAGATGTGTGGTGGTAGGTGAGATGGACACACGTGCAAGAACTGAAGTGGGAGGTCGTAGGTTCGAATCTCCATAGCTGCAACTTTTTTTACCCAATAAACACCTCTACTCCCGGTTGGAGGAACCGAGACTAAAATTCAAGACCTTTAGTCCCGATTGCATAGTCCCGGTTCCAAAACCGAGAATAAAGGAGGTTGAGAACCGGGACTACAGCTAGGCTCTCTACTAGTGCTAGTAGATGTTCATACAAGAAGTGGCACAATACAACTCAAATCTTGGTTGTGAGGATCGTCCTTCGCAACCTGTACGTGCGTGCCTTGCTAAAAACTCCATCCCAAAAAAACCCTATGGGAAAAAAGGGCATGGAGAAAAGAGCATGCGCACGACTCTAACCTATACATGTTCTAATTCGTGAGGCTTTTAGCTCCAAGTGCCTTGATCTTCTGGATGTCTTCATCTTTGGCCTTTGGCTCCTGCTGCTGCTTCTGTAACTTGGTTCATCTGCTTTGCTCAGCACTCAGGCCTTCATCTCTAGGACCTTATCGATGCACAGTTCTTTGTCTCCAAGGCCTTTGCCTCCGGTATCTTCTCGGTGTGCAGGTATTTGTCTCTATGGCCTTCTTGATGCGGGAGCCTTCGCCTCCGGGTCTTCTTAGCGTGGAGGTCTTTATCTCTGGGTCTTCTTGACGTGGAGGTCTTCATCTCTAGGTGTTCTTAGTGTAGAGGTCTTCGTCTCTGAGATGAAGACCTACACGCTCTCCCCTCTCACTCATTTGCAAATCTTATCATCAACTCTACTCTCTTTACTCCCTTAACCTGTTCAGAACGCAAGTTTCCAACAGATGAGTTTTCCAAGTGGCTAAAAAAAGTTAGAAGCATATTTGTTGGGTTCATCCAATAATTTCAAAAATCTCGAGTCTAAAATATATAATATAATTTTACATGAGGAACCATGTACTATTTCTAAATTATCTAACCACTTTTATATATTCTTTCTCTCTTGCACATTTGCATTAGGAAACCTTTCCTGCTCTTTATTATTCTTTCCAACGTCCTTCTACATTTAGATTGGTTGATGGATACACACGTCTTAGGTGCACAGTTATATCCTTGCCATCGACCGCGTGGTATTTTAGTCTTTTTCCTTCTACATTGGTCTCTGTGAGAGAGTATAAAATGTCAAGCATTATAGGAGGGAGGGAGTATGCCTAAGCACTCATGTAGCATGGTTGTTTCCTGAATTGTAAAGACTTAATTTGAAAACACATACTAGGAGAAGGGGTGGACCTGGGCTAGGAAACCCCACTACCATCATGTAATTTGAGCTCACAAACATCATGCCCAATTACTTTCCATTAAGGCCCTGTTGATGGAAATCGCAACCTAGTCAACGCCAGCATGCAGAATCGCTTGCTAGCTATCCACTAGACCCGCTCCCCTATGTTGAATTGGCCCCCATGACACTCATTTGTGGCATACTCCAATTTGTGGTACAACGTAATTTATGGAGAGAGGAAGAAATTGGGATTAGGTGCTTAGCTCAACGACTCAGCTACAGTTTAATTGAAGAGAGTCCGAGAATTATTTTGATTAAAAGAAGCTAAGAGAAACGAACTAACGGAGCAAGTATTTTCATTAGTATTTCTGGCATAGGCAAAGTAGCACCCGGTGGGACCCTTACTCAAATTGGAATATTTATTTTGATTTTTCCGACAACCTACCTAAATATAATGGATGGTATAATTAAATATCTTAACTCTTAAAGGTTAGTGTTTTTATATTAAACTGGTTGAGTTAGATATCTAGCATCATGTTTTACAATTTGATGTGTTTATCACTTGTAAAATATCACTTGGATGGCTTTCGATCGTTATAAATGTGATTACAATTGGATTGTTTTCACATGTCAGTTTTCTATTGGCACACGGGTTGTATTGCGGTTGGGTCACGTGTCACTTCTTCATTGGACTAAATGTCATATTTTTATTGGTTCACATGGCATGACCACAATAACCCGTATGTCTTTCTTTTACTCGACCACGTGTCTCGATGCTCTATGTCCGCATGTCAGTATTTTATTGGGCCACATGTCACGCCCTGAGCAACCCACGTTTCTTTTTCTGATTCGACTACGTGGTAGGATGAATTTGTACCACGTATTTTGTTTGTATTAGCCCACCTGCCGTGTCGTGGCTGTTACACGTGTCATTCACTAGTTCGTCCACGTGTTAGATTCTTATTTAATAATGTGCATGTGCTGAATCTACCACGTACACACCAATCATTGCATCAGAGAAAATGATTTCAGATCTACACTGCTGCACAAAATAACTACATGCATAATTATATTGAACTTGAATCAAATAACAACAGTTCAGCTCAGTAACAAACCACTGACAGAGTTCACATATCAGGCCACCAAAATTTCACATCAAAACAGCAAACAACCACATGTTCACTGCATCAACAAGACTGAGAGTTACCAGCGCTTAAGAGCATGATATGCTCACGGAGCTTATTGTACTCCTCCTGTTGCTGTTTCTTGAACTTCTCAAACTCCCTATCAGTGTTTTCTGTCTTCCTCTTTGGTTGATCCACTTATTTGGCGAGGACAACTGAACTTTCCTGATGAGTAGCAAGCCATTCCCGAAGTCTGGAGTAGCTTGTCTTGATACCAACATTCTTCAAAGAAAAGGTGTTCCAGCTGGCCTGGGAGAGGACCTTGGAAGCAATATCAGCAACAGGTTCTGCTCATATAGTTTCCATAGCTTCCTGCGAAAACCAAGGAGTAAACATTAGGAAGAGGACTTAAATTGCAGAACCAAAAGATTATTTTAGTACAAGTAATGCATAGGTCTTCCTCAGCCTATTGCCGATAGAGATTCATAAGCACAATGCATAGGTAACATATTAGCTGTTGTAATATTACAACTTCAAAATGATGGTGCCACTTTAGGCTCCTACTTTTCCTTCTTTTATGCCAATGGCTTCAGCAGATTTCAAGGAAAGCAAATGAAGGTACTTACCACTACTTCTCTTGCAGCATCGCTCAGTCCTGTGTTGCTACTGGTATGGAAGTTGTTGAAGATTCCCACTGCATGAACATCTTTATGAGGTCGATCATGCTCTTCAACAAGCACTTCTTGATCGTGTCCTGCGTCCTTTCTGTTTTTATCCTTCTGTTAAAATTACACATGCCTTTCTGTTGACACAAAAGGCATTGCGTATTTGATATAAAATGAGTAACACAACCATCACTTACATATGCTTGCAAGTGGGCAATATAGGAGTGAGATCCTATAACCTAGTGGCACTTGACTTTTGCACGGTTTTGCTTGTTCTGCTCCGAGACTACCTATAACCACAATTGTGTTAGACTGCAGCACAAGTCACACACACACACACCTTGTTCTCAAAACTTAACCACATGTGGACAAGTGCACACCACTGTGTCATTCATGCAAGACATAGGAGAGGTCTTTCTGATTTCATCAGCGGGGACGCCATTGAAGTAAGATCGCTTGAACCTGTACCGTGTCTACCGTACAACAGACTATAATACACTCGTGCATGCTTCTTTTGTTGCTTCATCTTTGTCATCAATGGCCAGCCTCAACTACAGAAGTGTGAATACAAATTAAATCCATTACTATGTTGGTCAAGGCAAAATTAAATGTCAACAGAGGATATACATACTTACAGATAGCTTGGCCACAAATCCATTGAGAAGTTCGATTCGTTGCTTGTAATGTATCCAGTGCGGGAAAATTGGTACTTGAGACCTGACTACTACACTTGCCTCTGAGGCAAACTTGGCAGCTTGCAATGGATCATGTGTCCTTCTGTTCCCCTTGACAACCGAGATGGGCATCCTTGTTCCCATTGATTGCGTGGTTTTTTGAAGCCCAATCCCCTTAGTTGCTTGCCTCGACTTCCTCACTTTTCTCTGTAATGGTACTACACAATTTTCATACATTCAGATTGTTAGAAAAGTAACATGTATATCAAATAGTGTGGCTTGATTTATAGACATGTCTAAGGTAGTACCAACCTTCACAAGTTTGGTCATTCTGCTGGTGGGGAGGTGGAGTCTCCTCTTCGGCATGGCTAAGGTCATCTTCACATGACCAGTCCCTCACAGGGCTTTGTTCGCCTTGTGCGTGCTAACTTTTGGACCTAGTTGGAACTACAAGATGCTGCAACTCTGCTAGACTAGTTGGCTTCACTCTCTTGGATTGCCATCCCCTAGGACCCATATCAGTGCTGCCTTTTTCCCTGCTGACAGGGACTTCTCTACGGCTTGTTCAACCCACAGTGTGAAATTAGAGAAACAAACTTAAGTGGCAAGCATGTAAAAATTGTTTTGCTATCCACATAGCAAATAATTGAATTGCACTGCTATAACCAACCTCCTCCCATACCAACATGATAAGATAGAACAAGCACCTCAATTGCAAGGGGTACTTGCTCTTCAAAATCTGTATCTGTATCACCATATCCTTGAACACGTTCCCTTGCTTTAAGGAGATATTCTAGATGTCAACATGTAGATCACAAAGGCATTTATTGAATTAACCTTGTACTGAATGTTAACAAAACAGAGCAGGAGCGTGCAAATTAGGCACATAAACTATAGCTTATATGGAAGGCATTACTTGAATAAAGCACATGTGAACTATAGCTTATACGGAAGCTATTATACTCGAATAAAGCACATGTGAACTACAATCAACTAAGAAACATGTAACCCTGTCACAATATATCTACATGTCCTAGGTTCAACCACTAGAGTATAGCACGCATCATAAAAGGAATTTGGGCACCCCTTCCTATTCCTAGCTATGCTGCATCGTCAGCATCGCCCTCTTGTCATCCTGGTCACGGAAGTGGTGTGGCCGGCATCGATGAAGGGGTAGCAGATCTGGTGTGACGATCATCAACGATGATGCTAGGGCTCGGTCGTGACAGGTGCCGACGTAGGGGGTTCGGATCCAGTGTGTACTGCCGCTGACGGTGGTCCTTCCACCATTAGCGGACCTGCTATCAATGAAGGGGATCAGATCCAGACCTAGATCTGGCTTCGGCTAGGGTTTAGAAAGGTATGAGAGAGGGTGCGGCTGGAGAGTGGAGAGGGAGTCAAGCTGCTGTACCGATGCGGCTAGCTTGGGTTCAGACTGGGGTGGCAGAGAGGGCTAGGCTTTGGAGCAGGAGGAGAGATGGTGCGGCTAGTCCGGCTAGAGAATGAAGATGGAGGCGGAGGCGATGACTCCTTGCGCTTTATGTGGCCATCATAAGACCGCAAATACCATTGTCTGAAATCAATGGCGTGGCAAAACAATTTTCCGCGACGGCAAAAGAGAGAGAGATCTAATTTTCAGTTCGTGTTGGCGGCACTGCTGGGCGCGGGGATTTCACTTTCGCCCAAAATCAAATTTACGCACGGGCAGATCGCCGCCCCGTCTGGCGTCTTGTGAGCAGAGACCAAATTTTATATGATGAATGGTGATGATATATAAGGAGTAATACACTAATGTGTATTAACCGTCGGATCACCAATATTAATCCATCAAGTTTCAGTGGACGGTGACTCTTGACAGCATTTTTGTGCCCGTGATGCAATTACGCGACACGTGGAATAGTGTGCTACTAAAGGCATTGTCTATTCAGTACCATCTTTTCCTCTTTTGTGTGCCGTTTCCATCACCGTTCGCCCCCTCTAGGGCCACCCACCCTGCGCTACCTTTGCCCCCCCCCCCCCCCCCCCCCCCCCCCCCCCCCCCCCCCCCCCCCTCGCATACCGAAACCTCTTGACCAAATCCTTCTACGCTATAGGGATCTACTGTACCATGGTGATCTACCACACCGCCATCTATCAGCGCGCCACTCCTCTAGCAAGCAAGCTGGTCGAGATCGCCTTCTCGCCTTAGCACGGTGAGGCCATCTATGATCTCCTCTTTTTTTCTTCATGAATTCATGGTGTTTGATGAAACGCATGTGTAACTTTTTCTGATTGTTGCAGATGGCCCGAGTTAAATCAAAGAGGGTAGAACTACCACATCGTAGAAAGAGCTAGAGGCAGGCAACCATTCTCTAAGAAGCAGAGGAACAGGCACCACCATATCCTAGAAAGAGCCAAAGAAAGGCTCATAGTGTCCCAGAAGTAGAGGCACACGCACCACCATAGCCCAAGATGAGGCAAAGGAAGGTGAATAGTATTCGTGAGGCAGAGGAAGAAGCAACCAAAGCTATGCTTGCCCTAGAGTCCAGGAATTCTCGTAGGCAGACTCGAACATCCCGCTGATAGCAGCAGCACGAGGAGAGTGCTAAAATGGAACTCAGGGAGGAGGAGCTCACTGAGCAACAACTATAGCAAATGACTGAGTTCCACTCCAAAAAGCAGACCAGTTGCTTTACACCTTCCTAGATCAAATCTATAGCTAGTCATGGGGGTGCAGGCACTCACACTCATGGAGGTTCGATGTGTGCCACAATTGGTTTTACGAGGAGCAGTCGAGGAGGTAATTTGATGTGTGCCACAATTGGTGGTACGAGGACCAGTCGAGGAGGTAATTTGATGTCTACCAATGGTGGTACGAGGAGCAGTCGAGGAGGTTTGGTGTCTGCCAATGGTGCTATGAGGAGTAGTAATATTGAGAGAAAGAAAGAGGTGATTCAGTTCTATGACTTTTAGTATTATAGCTCAAAGAAGATACAAAGCATCAGGTTCTACGATATTGAGTTCTACTTTCCACTCCTCAAAGAGCCTGGCACAAAAAGAGCCTGGCACAAAATCATAGTTCTAGACTGTGACTCAGGAGAGTTTCTTCAAGAGCTACCATGCTAGAGGGATGGCACTAGCAGACCAAAGGATACTTGGTTGGGATGAGCTTGAGAGAGCAGTTGTTATACCCATCCTGCCCCTGTTTGAGCGGTTCCCGAGCTTCGTTCACCTTTTTAGTGAGGTTGATCGAATTGTGATAAGCTGGGTGCGTCAGTTCTATGCAATAGTGTGGATTCATCTGGAGCATGACTTCATTGCTTTTATGCTCAATGGTCGGCCAGAGCGAATGTCCTATAACCGCCTACAACTACTCAAGGTTGACACTTCAGACAGGAAGCTCCACCAGATAGTCTACGGAGATGCTCTTCCTCTGCGTCGTAGCGGGGCTAGAGGCACTTTTCCTATAGACTAGGAGATTCGGCTGCTCTTCATGGAGCCCTTCACCGATGGCTCCTTGCGTACACTGGACAGAATGTGTCCAGAGGCTTACATTGTACATATGGCTCTGAGGAAGACAGTCCTACCTCATGGCGGCAACAGGGAGTCGTTGACTAGCTTGCAGCAGTGGCTACTACTATAAATATGGAGAGGCGAGTAGTTCGACTTCTTACACTTTTTTTGGTCTGAGATCGAGGATGCGATAGCTGATGCTATCATTACTAGATGGCAGCACATGTACCCTCACATCATCAGCTAACTACTATGCATGATTCACTTTGAAAAGAATGGGCCGTTGTATAATGAGTCGACCTGTGAGGTTATGACCTACATGCCAGCAAGTTCGGACAATTGTCATCGTGGACAACTTGCCCTTAGGTCCATTCAAGAGCTGTTACCCATATAGGATAGAGAAAGACACTAAACGGTGGATGCAGCCCTAGAGCAGGCAAAGCACCAGTCTAGGATTGGAGGAATCTTGAATGTACGAATACAAGATTTAGACTTCGATGACAGCGACTACCATGACCCTACGTTAGACGACCACGATGAGGGAGGGTCGTCCTCCGATGGTGTGTTCGATAAAGAGATGGACAATGTTCCACCTACTACAGAGATGTTAGCCAAGCAGGCACTACCTACAGTGTCCGTTCAGCAACCGTCAGAGCTTGGACAGATACTTGCTAGGCTAGTTGTTGGCTAGGAAGAAAACCAGAAGTGTATGGAACGACAAGAGATGTGTTTGAAAGCAAGTATTGATAAGCAAGCAGAGAGTGTGGTCCTTCTCAAAGAGCATGAAAGCATCTAGGCCCCTAGTTGGGTTTCAATGATTAATGACAACACGAGATTACTATGACTAACGTGTGTTTTGTAGAGGCAATTTGAGTTAGGTCATGGTAATGGCAATTGATTGGGCAATCATGGTTGTCATGCCCCTGTTCATGGAAATCATTTTGGTTTTCAAAGGATGGACGACAAGGTTAAGGATGGACTAGTTCTAAGTGTCGTTTGGTGATGGAGAGACATTTAGAGTAGTTTAGAACTTTGTTTTTCCTTTGGCCGTACTATTAAGGGGGGTATGAACTAGTAGCTTGACCTAGGTAAGTCTAGTGGGTTAGGTGTGGTGCACACTTGTCAAACCTAGCACTAGGTAGCTCAGGAATAGCCCTAAGATCAATTGGGGTAAACTTCATTCACATAGGATTTCGAGTTGGAAGTGAATAGAGGGTCAAATGACTAACTGGATGCTGGTCTGGTTGTGACCGGACGCTGGAGGGTGAGTTTGGTCATTTCATTTGATCAACTATAGTCGTCTGGTACTGACCTAGTGCTGAGTGTAGGTGGACCAGATGCTTGAGTACTACGTCTGGTTAACTCCAGAGAGGTTCTAGAGAGACTGTTTCCTGACTGGACGTGTCCGGTTAGTGCTGACCGGACGTTGGTCAGGATCTGGTAACTGACCATACGCTAAATAGTGAAGTGATCGGACTCTGGGTGCCAGCGTCCGATCAACATCAGTAAGATTCCAGAGAGCATTTTTCTTGATCGGATGCATCTGGTCAGTGCTGATCGGACGTTGGTCAGAGTCCGGTCAGAACTTAACGACTCTTTCTGACACAGTGGCGGGTATAACTAGCCAGAGCATCCGGTCACAGACCAGAGCGTCTGGTCATCCCGTAGAACGCTGACTCAGTCTCCAAATGTTATGTTTTGAATGAGGGGGTATAAATACTTACTCCACTTGTCCAAGGGAGGGCTCTTGCCCATTTGTTCAGCTAAGAAACACCTTTGGAGTGCAAGGGAGAGCAAGAGCCTAGTGAGGTGATTGAGATTTAAAAATCCAAGATTAAGGTCCTCATTAGTGCAAGGAGAGTAGCAAGTGTGCATCCACCCTTCTCATTAGGCTTGTCATGGTCAAGTGAGAGTTTGTGCTTGTTACTCTTCGTGATCGCCATCACCTAGATGGCTCGGTGGTGATTGGGAGTTTGGTGATCATCCGACGGAGGTTGTGGATGACCCAACTCAAGTTGTGAGCGGTTGTGGGCAATTTACCATGACGGAGTGTCAAAGAATCAGCCCATAGAGAGCACTTGATCATTGCGTGGATCAAGGGGGAGCTACACCCTTGCGCGGGTGCTCCAACGAGGACTAGTGGGGAGTGGCGACTCTCCGATACCTCAGGAAAACATCGCCGCGTTCATTTCCCTCTCTTTACTTTGAGCATTTACATTTGTGCAATTCATTTCATGTCTTTATTTTCCTAGAATTACCATGCTAGAGTAGGATTAGAACCTAGGGTGCAAAACTTTTGTGCGATAGAACAATAGAAACACATTCTAGGCACAAGGGGTGAAGTGGGCTAAGTGTAGGGCTTAATTATTGCAAAGAGTTTAGAATTAGCCCAATTCACCCCCCCCCCCTCTTGGGCATCTTGATCCTTTCAATTGGTATCAGAACCTCATGCTCGCTAAATTAGGCTTAACCGCCTAGAGCAAGATGTCCTACGGGGATGGACCTCCTCCTATCTTTGTGGGAGATGATTTTCCTTATTGAAAAATTCACATGGAGGCTTATCTAGAAGCTTTAGATGTTGGAGTTCTTAGAGCCACCTCACAATGCTTTCCAAAACCTAAGGATCCCCCAAACCTTCAAGGCGATGAGGTTAACTACGAGAAATAGAATGCAAAGGCTAGAAACACCCTCTTTAGAGGCCTTTACAAAGATGTTTTTAACCATATGCGAACCACAAGGATGCCCATGCACTAAGGTTAGACATTTGTGTGCTCCATGAGGGAACTAAGAGTGAGCGTGAGGAACGCTACCACCTTGTTATGAAAAAGCTTAATTCATTTGAGATATTTCCTAGAGAAAGTGCTAATGAGATGTATCCACGCTTGAATGTTCTTGTAGAGGAAGTCAACGGGCTTGGACTCACACAAATGTAACCCTCTGACGTTGTAAGAAAGATCTTGAGTGTCCTCCCCATTGACAAATATGGGCATATTGTGACGGTGCTTCATCAAGGTGATCTTTCCACCGCTACACCAACTCAAATATTAGGAAAGATCAATGCCCATGATATTTACATGCACATCACACCACAAGATGGCTCTTCTTCCACCAAGAAGAAAGACTTGGCATTCAAGGTTGGCTAAGAGAGGAAGGGCAAAGCAAGAGTTGATCATGATAGCTCAAGTGATGATGAAATTGATGATGCAAGTCTTGCTCTCATGGTGAGAAGAACTACCAAGATGCTCAAGAAGCTCAACAAGAATGGTGTCAAGTTTGATGGCAAGAAGAAGAAATTCTTCACTAGCAATAGAAGGAAGCCCATCTCCAAGATGGATTGCTATAATTGTGGAGAACTTGGTCATCTAGCTCATCAATGCCCCAAACGCAAGAAAGACAAGTACAAGAAGAAGTACAAGGGC